>NW_007257841.1:964178-966723 GCF_000164805.1 Carlito syrichta | reverse complement strand
TTTACTATCATCTAATTTTCAGATCCCATTCAGATTTTCCCAAATTGTCACAACAATATCCTTGATAGCAAAGGATCCAGTTCAGAATTTGCATTGTGTTTAGCTGTTGTGTCTCTTCATAGTCTCCTGTAATATGAAGTACTTTCTCACTGGGTGTTTCTTGCCCGGGAGGAGCCCCTGATCTCGCTAAGATTGCAACTCCCACCGCAGTGGCGGGGGAGGGGGGACACGTGACCGTCCGGCCTGGCGGCCGGGCGCGCCCCATCCGCGGTGGGCACCCCATCTTCCTCCCGGAAAAGCCGGGGGACACAGGGAAGGCGGGGGAGCACGCGGGGCGCAGGGGAGTCTACCAGCCCTCGTAGCCGCAGTGCCGGTGATCCCGGCCGCCGAACCCGGGCAGGAGGGGCTCCCACACGGTCAGCCGGCCTTCGCTGTCCGCCCGCCCTGCCCTTGACAGCAGTACCCTCCCCTCGGCCGCAGTAACCGCCCCCCACACCTCCAGGCGCGGGCACGCTCCGTGTAGACCCTCTCCGCTCCATAGATGCCAGTGCCACTTAGGAGGGGTGCTTTTTTCCCTTTCCTCCTCTCTGCACACCCGCACATTGTACCTGAGAGGGACTCACGGCGATGCACTTGCAGACACCGCCCAGCTTCGAGGCCGGGAGACCCCCACCCCCGACCACGCCCCGGGGTGCCTGACGGCTCCCAGGTTGTAGCGCCGGGGGAATCCGGCCTGCTGCCTTCGGGGGAGGCAGCGGCGGCGGCGCGGAGCTGCAGTTTCCGCTCCTCCCGGGAAAGCAGGCCGGCAGGAAGGGAGAGGACGGTCATCGGGGCGCGAATCCAGTTCGCAGCCTCGGGAGCACGTTGCTAAATTAAGGTCAAATTAAAACAACTAAGCCAGTGGTGCCGGCAGGGAC
This sequence comes from Carlito syrichta, assembly GCF_000164805.1. NCBI lineage: Eukaryota > Metazoa > Chordata > Mammalia > Primates > Tarsiidae > Carlito > Carlito syrichta. Next base: position 965,806 of record NW_007257841.1, on the reverse strand, counting down.
TTGTCGCACGGCCACGAGAAGCCCAGCTGTTCACCATCCGCAAGGAGCATGGCTTTTCTTATGGGGGAGCATGGGGTGCGCCAGGGCCCCCCGCGTGGCGCGCCATTCTACGCCCTGGGGTTCCCGCAGAGCGAGTGTGGATTCCGCAGCCTCTCACCCCACCTCCCCGCAGCCCCCTCTCCGGGCTGCACCACCCTTAGATGGCAGGAATGGGGAGAAAATGCGGTGTCACGTCCGCCGCTGTGCCCGCAGACGCGTCTGCGCCAACTCCAGCAACACGTGGGGACCGTGGATCCGGGCGTCTGCTCTCCACTTGGGTGGTTATGTGGGCTTATTTATTGTGACCAGAGTGGACGGAGAAGTCTGTTCCTACACTGGATTCTTTCAAACTTCTGTCCAAGGGAGTTCTGTACTCGAGTTGGGCGGGGACGCGGTTTCCAGCCCAGGCCGCCGCGGCGCTCAGCCGAGCCCAGGGTACCAGTGACGGTGGTAGGATGGGGAGGTACAGAGGCCCTTGGTCCTCGGGTGCTCCACCCTCGTTCCCCACTTGGGCCAGTCGGGAAACACGCCCTCGCCCCGGAGGGCCTTTCCGGAATGTGACTCAGTGTTGAAGCGGGAGGATCTCGACCCGTTCGCACCTGGGCTTCACTGGGTATAGGACAAGTGGCCAACCAGCAGGTTTACCCGGAAAGGGGGTTTATTCGTAAACTTCGGGCACAAACGCTAGACAGGGAACCTTTGAGAAAGACGACAATCTAGCCATTGTAAATTGGTGGTGGTGGGGAGGAGCATCTGATGTAAGAAGAATCGACTCTATTAAATTAATAAGCATCTTATTTTCCAGGTGGACGCCTTGCTACCTTTGAATCTTTCCCTCCCTCACCTCCAGTCCCCAAACCACAAAGGTTAAGGAAATTTCATGAAGTGCAAGTCTGTGAGGGGGGATACTCGGTTTAAAAAAAAAAACCCAAAACCCAACACCTCTTTAATAAGGAAAGTGGGAAAATGTTCCATTTCTAGGTGTTAATGTTGATGGTATCCCCACGTTAGATCGCAGCAAGAGAATTCCAGAGCACAGGACGAAATTTTCACACTTAAAAACATAAAACACATAATTCCTTCTCCCCACGTCTAACCCTCCACCAGCTACTCCCGCAAGGACCAGAGACCCGGCGAAAAGGAGGGTGTAGTCCCTCCGGGTGCGTCTGGAAGGCAGCGGGGCCACTTGTGGCGGCACCGCCAGAGGAGGCGATTTCCGAACGGATCTGGCAGTGAGTCAGAGTTAAGATCCCTTCTCCTGTTATGTGACGCCCCAGAGGCGGAGGCAGGCGGCGAGCACCGACGCAGAGCCTCGCGGAGATGTGCTTTTTAACTTGAACTCTGCACCACCTTTGCTTGAAAGACTAGGTCTTGCACGCCTGGGAATTACCCTGCGCGGTTAAACGCGTGACACACACACACACACACACACACACACACACACACACACACACACACAGAGAGAGAGAGAGAGAGAGAGAGAGAAAGAGAGAGAGAGAGAGAGAGAATAAAAAATGCTGGGAAAACTTTGGAAGCCAATGTCTGGTGACCACCTCCCACCACTGGCCCCCTTCTAAGGATCTCTAATG
>NW_007257841.1:959459-964067 GCF_000164805.1 Carlito syrichta | reverse complement strand
CAGCACGAGCGCGGCGGTCTCGCCGGCGCCGGCCCAGCCAGCCTTTGCCTCCAGCGGCCTCCGGTGGCATCGCCAGGGGTTTGCGGAGCAGAAGCCGAGGACGCGAGCGACTCGCTGAGGGTTGGGAGTGACCACGCCTTAGGGCTGTGAAAAGCTGCCTCGTGGTGACTTGGGGGCGGCGAGGAGGTTAACAAAGTGCGAAATTTGTCTTGTTTTTTTACCTCAGATGAAGCTCGTAGTACTGAGCGCGTAAATGACTCTGCTAGGACGCTGGCGGTGTGAGTGGGGTGGGATGGGGTGGGCAGGGGTGATGCCGGGATTAGGGCCGCACGGGATGTGCCCAGTTGAAGGCAGCTCCTCCTCTCCTCTCGGGCTGTGCTCTACCCAAGTGGAAGCGCCGCTGCGCCCAGGGTCGTCTATCCGAATGACGATCCCCGGCGTCGCCCTCTAAGCCCCATGCCCCTGCGGCAAATCCCTCCGCGCCGGCTGGAACCAGCGAGTCTCTGCCTGTCCTCGCCACTTGACATGGACCCTTTTCCTTTATTCCTGAGCAGGTGAACGCCGGCAGGGACCGCAAGGCCACTGGCGGGCACCTCGCTGCCCCCTCCGCGCCCCGCACCGACTGCAAGGTTGTTGCAACAGCGGGGCCACAACCTTCTGGTGCCCTCAGCCCCCTCCCCCGCGGCCACACCTCAGTCACTCACCTTCCTCCCACACCCCACTCGGCCGCCGTCCCTCCCCCGCGTGCTCCCGGCGCCAACCCAGCCGGGAGCTGGTGGAAGCCGGGTCTGTGTGCAGGTGTCCGTGGGCGGGCGGAGGGGAGCGCACACGACGGCGACCCCACCTCTGCCCTCAGCTCGGGGTCCGCCCACGTGGAATCCACCGGCCTCTGAGGGTCCCAGCGCCAGTCTCCCGGGCTCGGCTGCAGGTGCAATTTCCTCGGAGCCTCAAGGCGCTCCCACTGGCCAAAGCCCACCTCAGTCTTTCCCCCATGCCAGGGCTTGGCCAGTCGCGAAGCCTCTCCGTTCCCCGCCCGTGGCCCTGGTCATCCCCGGACAAAGCCGCCCGGCTTCCCGCTCCCACCGGGAGTGGGGGAAGGAGGCCCCGGCATCAGAGAAGAGACGCGCGTGGAGAGCGCCTCCCGGCGCCGGCCACCACGCGGTCCCTGTCCCTGCTTGCTGGGTGCGGGGCTGGGGCGGCTGCGGGTACCCCCTGCGCGGGGCAGCTCCCCCCCAACCCGAGTTCCTCCAGCGCCCGCACCCGCCGCCGCGGCGCTGCAGGAGGAGGCCCATCGGCGCCGGTACCTCCACGCCCACGTGCCCTCGTGTGCGCGCCCCCGGCCTGCAGACTCTACCAGGCTGGCGCCGCGGGTTTTCCGGGCGGCCCCACCCTCCCCGGTCGCTACGCCCCGCTCCCTGCGCTCGTGGTCTCCTCGGCGTCTCCGCCGCCGCATCCAGGACCAGCCTGCCCGGGTCTCGCCCCGCCGGTCCCGCACTCACCTTTGCTCGCGTACGGTGGGCTTCAGTCCTTGCACCAGGCTGTTCAGCCACCGCCCACGACCTCCTGGAGGGTGCAGCGGGAGGGCGTTCCCGAGGCGCTAGCCCCCTCCTGAAGCCCTTCCCCGGTTTCCTACACACCCTCCTCAGCCGGCCGCCCTCTCGGACAGGAGAGGAGGCATAGTTCTCGCTCTTGCTCTCCCTTTCCCTTTCTCGCTCTCACACCACCGCCCACCTAGACACACACCTGAACACCGAGAGGCCGGGTCAGTATCTCCCTCTCCAACTCCTGCTTCCAGCACTATGCAACGCACATCACGTTGCTGACAGCAGGGTGAGGGGGTGGCATTTAACGAGCTAGGTGGTTTCTTAACATTTAGGAAACAGCCTTTTGCCCCTCGGCCTTTGCATTCTTAAGAGACCAGTACTTTATGTTTAAAGATACACAGTCCAGGAGCATTCACATATTTAAAAAGGAGTGAAGTATTTTAGGGTCATCGCAGATTCACATGCAGTTGTGAAGCCTGTGCACCTTTTACCTAGTTTCCCCCAATGATTATTCCCAAAACTGTAGTACGATATCACAACCAGGATGTCAGCATTGATACAATCCATCCAAATCATTGAGATTGGGTCTCCAGTTTTACTTGTAGTCATTTCTCTCCCTCTCTTCCTCTCTCTCCCTCTCCCTTGGGTCTCCTTCCCTCTCCTTCTCCCTCCGTGTGTGTATATGTGTAATTAGCTCTATGCAATTGTATCACATGTGTAACTCCATGCATCCACCATTACAGTCGAGATACAGAACTGAACTTACCACAGGATCTCTCTTATTGCTTTATATAATCACACCTACGGTAAGGGCGGGGGCGGCGGCAATCCCTGACAACCACTAATCTATTTTCCATTTTTTTCCAAGTTTGTCATTTCAAGAATGTTGTATAATTGAAGTTACTGTACACAGTAATGTAGTCTTTTTGGATGGTCTTAATTCCCTTGAAATCGTCCAGGTGGCTGTGTGTAATCAATAGTTCATTCTTTTTTATTACTGAGTAATATTCAGGATAAGAGGTACTGCAAAGGTGAACAGTTAAACCATTCATTTGTTTGTTTGTTTTTGTTTTTAATTGGAGTCTCACTCTGTGGCCCAGGCTCATGGCCACCACAGCGTTGACCTGCTGGGCTCAGGCAATGCATCTGCCTCAGCCTTTCAAGTAGCTGGAACTACAGGCAAGCGCTACTACAACCTGCTAATTTTTTTTATTTATTGTAGAGATGAGGTCTCTCCAAGTTGCCCATGCTGTTCTCCAACTGTGGGCTCAGGCAATCCACTCATCTCCTCCCAAAGTGCTGGGGTTATAGTCTTGAGACATCACGTCCTGCCACCATTCATTTGTTAAAGGACTTGTTGAAGGATTGTTTCCAGATTTAGGTTTTTGTGGGAACATAAGTTTTCTCTGGGATAAATGCCCAAGGGAGCAATTGCTGGGTCATATGGTAAGCATGGGTGTCATTTTGTAAGAATCACTATGCTCTTTTCCAGAATCCTGCACCATTTTACATTCCAACAGCAAGGTATGAGTGATCAATTTTTCCCAGTTGTTGTCATCTCTATGTTTTTGTTTTAGCCACTCTGACAGCTGTGGTAGCATCTCATTGGTGGTTTTAATTTGCATTTCCCTGATGGCTAATGATATTGAACATATTTTTAAAGTGCTGATTTGCCATCTATATACCATCTGCTTTTTCTTTCCTTTCGTGTGTGTGTGTGTGTGTGTGTGTATGTGTTTGTGTGTGTGTGTTCATATCTTTTGACCATATTCTAATTGGAGGGTTTTTTGTTGTTGCTGTTTTGTTTTTTTTTTTAACTAATGTGTTTTGAAGCATTCTTTATATATTCTAGAAAAAAGTCCTTTGTGAGATATGTGATTTGCAAATATTTTGTCTTAGTCTCATCCTTTTCACATAGGCTACTACAGAGCAAAACTTTTGAATTTTTATGAGACTCAATTGATCAATTTTTCATTTATTGGTCTTGCTTTTGGTGTTAAGTCTGAGAATTTTTGCCTAACCCTAAGTCTTGAAGATTTTCTTTCATTTAAAAAGTTTTATAGTTTGACACTTTACATTTAAGTCTATAACCCATTTTAGCTAATTTTTCTGTAAGATGTGAAGTTTACATTAAAGTGAATTTTTGGCCTTTGTACACCTAATCATTCTAATGTAATTTGTTGAAAAGGCTTTAATTTCTCCATTGAATTGCTTTTGGAGATCTATTTTTAAAATCATCCAGCATATTTGTGTGGGGTTATATTTGTGTTGATTTTGTATCCTATGACCATGCTGAATTTACTTATTACTTCTAAGAGTTTTCTATATAGACAGTCATGTTATCTGCAATCAGTGCCAGTTTTAGTTCTTCCTTTTCAATCTGTGTACCTTTTTTTTTTCTTGTCTTATTTCAGTGGCTAGAACTTTTGGGACAATGTCAGATAAGAGTGGTAAGAGCTGATATCCTTACTTTATTCCTATTCTTAGAAGAAAAGCATTCAATCTTTCCTCTTTGACTATTAACTGTAGGACTTTTAGTAGATGCTTTTTAGCAAGTTGAGGCAATTCTCTTCTATTTCTATCTTGCTTTGCATTTTTACAATGAATAGGTGTTAGACATTGTCAAATGCCTTTTCTGCATCAAATGATACAATCCTACAATATGATGAATTGATATAACTGATGGATTTTAAATGTTGAACCAGCCTTGTTCATCTGGAATAAATCCCACTTGGTCATGATATAAAACTTTCTTATACATACTTGGATTCAATTTTGTTAAGAATTTTTTGCATCTAAGCTCATAAGAGATATTGATATGAACTTTACTTGTTTATTTTGACTGTGCTTGATTTTGGTTTCAGGGCCTCATAAAATGAATTGAGAAATGTTCTGTCCTCTTCTGTTTTATGGAATAGATGAGACAATTATTAATTAAATTATTAATTAAATTAATTATTTTTAAAATTTTGGTAGAAATTATTTAGTGAAATTATTTGACCATTGACTTTTTTTTTTTGAGTTGGAGTCTCACTCGGTCGCCCAGACTGGAGTGCAGTGGCTG
>NW_007257841.1:909955-959439 GCF_000164805.1 Carlito syrichta | reverse complement strand
TCCGTCCGCCTCAGCCTTCCAAGTAGGCAGAATTACAGGCATGCGCTACTACAGCCAGCTGATTTTTTGATTTATTGTAGAGATGAGGTCTCGCTGCCCAGGCGGGTCTTGAACCCGTGGGCTCAGGCAATCCACTCACCTCGGCCTCCCAAAGCATGGGATTACAGGGTAAGCCACCGAGCCCGGCTTAAATGAGCTTTAAAATTACAAATTTAATGTCTTTAATGGTTATAGGACTACTCAGATTATTTACCACATTTTGGTGGAGTTTTGGTAGTTCATCATTTTTAAGAAATTGGTTTATTTTTCTAAGTTTTTTAATTTCTTCGAAAAAGTTGAAAATGAAGTTGTTTATGGTATTCCCTTATTTTCCTTTTAATGACTGTAGGGTCTGTAGTGATATCTTCAGTCTCATTCCTGATATTGGTGATTTGTATCTTCTTTCTTTTTATTTTTGTCATTCTTGCTAGGCTTATTAATTTTATTTTGTTGAAGAACCAGCTTTTTATTTCATTGCTTTTTCTATATTGTTTTTTATTTCATTGTTTTTTGCTCTTTATTATTTCTTTCTTTCTGTTGTTTTGGTTTATTTTGCTATACATTTCTAACATCTTAAGATAGGAATTTACATTACTGGTTTGAGATCTTTCCTCTTTTTTAATGTAAGTATTCAGTACCGTAAATTTCTCTCTTAGCACTATTTTAACTGTCTCACAAATTTTGACATGTGTTTTTACCTTAATTTAGTTCAGTTATGTTGACAATTACTTTTGAGATGTTCTCTTTGACCCGTAATTTATTTAGAAGTATGTTGTTTGAACTCTAAATGTTTGGAGATTTTTTTTCTGTTATCTTCTATTGATTTCTATTTTGATTCCATTATGGTTGGAGACTATAATATGTTTGATTCAATTATTTTAAGTTTGTTGAGGTTTGTTTTATGAGCCACAATATGATCTGTCTTGGTGAATGTTCCATTTTTTTAGAAAAATGTTTATTATGCTGTGGATGGATGAAGTGTTCCATGTATGTCAATTAGATTCTGTTGGTTGGTGATTTTATTGAGTTCTTCTATATCCTTACCAATTTTCTGTCTAATAGTTCTGCTAGTTGCTAAGAGAAGAATGTTTAAATTCCCAACTATAATTGCAAATTTGTCTGTTTCTCCTTTCAGCTCTAGCAGTTTTTCCTTCATTCCTCAACACAAGAATTACACAGAATCAGAAAATCATGTCACCACCAAAAGAAACTAATAAACTTCCAATCATGAAACCTGAAGAAATGGAGATCTATGAAATGACTGACAAAGAATTCATAATAATACTATTAGGAAAGTTCAGCAAACTATAATAATATATAGATATAAAATTAAATGAAACTTACAAATAAATACATGAACAAAAAAAGAAGTTTGACAAAGAAATAAAAACATTTAAAAATAAGAAATCCTAGAGATGAGGATTATAATGACTAAACTTAAAAATTTAGTAGAAAGCATCACGAGCAAATTCAGTCAAGCAGGAGAAAGAACCAGTGAGCTTGTAGTTGAAATACTTGAAATTATACATCAGAGGAGCAAAAATAAAAACTAAAAAAAAAAAAAAAAATGAGGAAAAACAATGGAAATCATGAGACATTATCAAGAGAACTAACATTTTCATAGTATGAGTTAAAAGTGAGAAGAGAGAGAAAGGGGGCCAGAAAGTATATTTAAGGAAACAATGGTGGGATAGTCCTCAAATCTGGGGGAAGATGCCAATGTCCAGATACCAAAAGTACAGAGGTCTCCAATAAAATTCAACTCAAAAAGGAGTTCACCGACAATTACATAGTAATCAAACTATCAAACATCAAAGATAAAGAAAAAAAATCTGAGAGCAACAAGAGATTTAAAAACAAAACAAAAGCTATCACATAGAAGGGAGCCCCAATACAGTATTGGTGGATTTCTCAGCAGAAATCCTGCAGGCCAGGAGAGAGTTGGATGATATATTCAAACTGCGAATGAGAAAAAAACCTGTCAACCAAGAATACAGTAACCAGAAAGATCTATCTTTCAGAAATGAGGGAGAAATTAAAACTCTTTGACAAACAAAAGCTGTGAGAGTTTATCATCACTAACCTTGCTTTACAGAAATTACTAAAGGGAGTTTTTAAGTTTATAAGAAAGGCTGCTAATTAATAATATAAGACATGAAACCACAAAACTCAAAGGCATAAATAATACAGAGTCATATTTGAACAGTCTAATACTGTAATGATGATGTATAAAACAATTTTATCTTTAGTATGAGGGTTAAAAAACAAAACTATTGAAAATAATTATAGCTGAAATAAATTGCTAAGGGGCAAAAATTACAAAATAATGAAAATTTTGGCATTAAAAACATAAAATGGAGGGGAGGAGTAAAAGTATAGAGTTGTTGTATGGATACAAAGTTAAATTATTGTCAGTTTGTAGAATAGCCAGTTAAAAGATGTTTTTGTAAGCCTCATGATAACCACAAATTAAAAATGTATAGTAGATTCACAAATCATAAATAGAAAGTATTCAAAGCATTCTACATTCTACCACAGAAAATCATCCAAAGACAAAGGAAAACAGTAGAGAGAAAAAAGAAACACAATATCTACAAAATAACCAGAAAAAAATTACAAAATGACAGTAGTATGTCTTATCTATCAATAACTACTGTGAAGATTTTTTTTTTCAATAATTACTTTGAATGTAAATGGGTTAAATTCTCCAATAAAAAGACATAGTGTGATGGAATGGATAAAGAAACAAAACCCATCTAGATGTTGCCTACAAGAGACTCACCACACTTTTCAGGATACACATAGACTGAAAGTGAATGGATGAAATACATATTCCACACAAATGGAAGCCAAAAGACATCGAGGGTAATTATACTTATACCAGACAAAATAGACTTTAAGTCAAAATTTCAAAAAGGGACAAAGAAGGACATTACATAATGATAAAGGGGCCAATTCATCAAGAGGCTATAACAATTATGAATATATATATGCAACATCAGAGAACCCAAATATATAAAATAAATATTAAAGAATCTGAAGGTAGAGATAGATTGCAATACAGTATTACAGGAGGGGGCTTTAACACCCCCATTTTCAACAATGGATCAATCATCTAAACAGAAAATTAATGAAACATTGGACCTAACAGTCATATATAGAACATTGTATCTAATGGCAATAGAACACACAATCTTCTCAAGCAAACATGGAACATTCTCTAGGATATATCACATATTAGTCACATAAACAAATCTGAGAAAATTTAAGAGGATTGACATCACATCGAGCATATTTTCTGAAATTAATAATAAAAGAATATTGGAAAATTCACAATGAATTGGAAGTTAAACAACATTCTGCTGAGCAACCAGTGGGTCATAGAAGAAATCAAAAAGGAAATAGTGGAACACTACAGAAATACAAAGACTCCTAAAAGATGACTATGGATGATTATATACCAACAAATTGGATAAAGAAGGAATGTTTACGTTCTTAGACACATACAACTACAAAGACTGAATCATGAAGAAATGAAACATCTAAACAGACCAATAATGAGTAAGGAGATTGAATCATTAATAAACTGTCTTACATCAAAGAAAAACCTAGGTCCTGATGGCTTCACAGATAAATTCTACCAAACATTTAAAGAAGAGCTAGTACCAATCATTCTTAAACTCTTCCAAAAATTGAAAAGGAAAGAATACTTCCACACTCATAATATAAAGTTAGCATAATCATTATAGCAAAACAGGACAAGAACATTACAAAATAATAAAATTACAGGCTAAAATCCCTAATGAACAGAAATGCAAAATATTCTCAACAAAATACTAGCAAACCGCATTCAATAGCACAACGAAAGGATCACTTACCATGATCAAAATGGATATATCCCTGAGATGCAAGCCTAGTTTGACATATGCAAATCAATAAATGTGGTACATTCACATTAACAGAATGAAGGACCATAACCATCTGATTATCTTATTAGATACAGAAAAAGCAGTTGACAAAATTTGACATCCTTTTATGATGAAAACTTTCCACAAATTAGAGAAGGAACGTGCCTCCACACAGTAAAGCCCCTATATAACAAGCCCATAGCTACCATTTTACTCAACAATGGAAAGCTGAAAGCTTGTCCTCTAAGATCAGAAACCAGAAACCAGACAATGATTCTCATTATCTTAGTCTGTTTTGTATTGCTATAACAGAATACCTGAGGCTGGGTTACTTATAAAGAAAAAGGGTTTATTTAGCTCATGGGTCTGCAGGCTGGGAAGTATAAGAAGCATGGTGCCAGTATCTGCTCAGTTTCTGATGAGGGTCTCCATGCTGCTTCTACCAATGGCAGACAGTGAGCAGGCAAAGATACCACATGGTAAGGAAGGAAGCAAAAGAAATAGACCGAGGAAGCCAGATGCTTACATAACTTACTCTTGCAGATAACGAATCCATTCCTGAGAGAATGAGAACCCACTCTAGTGGGAAGGCATTAATTTATTCATGAGGGATTCACCTCTATGCTCCAACAACTTCCCACTAGTCCCTATCTCCCCACATTGCTGCATTGGAAATCAAATTTCAACATAAATTTTGGTGACAACAAACCATATTCAAATTGTAGCACCCACTCTCAGCACTTCTATTCAACATAGTACTGGAAGTCTTTGCCAGAACAATCAGAAAAAAGAGAGAAATAAAGGGCATTCACATAGGAAAGGAAGAAGTCAAATTGTCTCTGTTTGCTGATGACATGCTCTTATATGTAAAAAGTTCTAAAGACTCTACCAAACAACCATTAGAACTAATAAACAAATACAATAAAATTGCAGGATACAAAATGAACACACAAAAATCAGTAGCATTTTGGTACACTGGCAGTGAATTATCTGAAAAAGAAATCAAGAAAACAATCCATTTATAATAGCAAGAAAAAATACTTAGGAATAAGTCTAACCAAGGAAATAAAATATCTGTATACTGAAAACTATTAAACTTTGATGAAAGAAACTGAAGAAGACACAAATAAAAATATATTCCATGTTCATGAACTAAAGAATTAATATTAAAATGTCCACACTGCCCAAAGCAATCTACAGATTCAATTTAATCTTTATCAAAATTCCATTTTTTTTAAGAGATAGAGAAAAAAATCCTACAGTTCATATGGAACCACAAGAAAACCCTGAATAGCCAAGACAATCTTGAGCAAAAAGAAAAAAGCTGGAGATATGACAATACCTGATTTCAAACCATGTAACAAAGCTGTAGTAATTAAAATAGAATAGTACTGGCATAAAACTAGACACCTTGAACAACAGAACAGGATAATCCGAAAATAAAACCCATGCATTTGTGGTCAATTGATTTTCAATAAAGATACCAAGAGCACACAACAGAAAAAGGATACTCTCAGCTGGGGGCACCTGTAATCTCAGCACTTTGGGAGGTGGAGGCAAGAGGAAGACCTGAGCCCAGGGCTTCAAGACCAACCTGAACAACTTGGCAAGACCACATCTCTAAAATAAATAGATAGATGATAGATAGATAGATAGATAGATAGATAGATAGATAGATAGATAGATACCAGCCAGGTGTGGTAGCATGCACTTGTAGTTCCAACTACTTGGGAGGCTGAGGCAGAAGGATCCCCTGAGCCCAGCAGGTTGAGGCTGCAATGACCATGAGTGTGCTACTATATTCCAGCCTGGGCAACAGAGTGAGACTCTGACAAAAACAAAGAAAGAAAGGAAGGGAGGGAGGGAGGGAAGAAAGGAAGGAGGGAGGGAGGAAGAAAAAGAGGACCCTCTATTTAATAGATAATGTTGAGAAAACTGGAAGAGTCCAATTTCATGCAGAAGAATGAAATTGAACTCATCTCATACCACATACAAAAATCAACTCAAAAGTGATTACAGACTTAAACATAAATCTTGAAACTGTAAAACTACTAGAAGAAAACATAGGGAGAAAGCTACGTAACATTAGTATCAACAATGATTTTTTTTTTTCAATATTTGACCCTAAAAGAAAAAACAGACACACGGGATGACATCAGAAAGCATCTACACAGCAAAAGAAACAATTAACAATATGAAGAGATAATCCATGGACTAGAAGAAAATATGTGCAAGCCACACATCTGATAAGAGGTTAATTTTCAAAATATATAAGGAATTCAAATAACTCAATAGCAAGAAAACAAAAAAACACGGTTAAAAAATGAGCAAAGGACCCAAATAGACAATTCTTAAAAGAAGATATACACATGGCCATCAGATACATGAAAAAATTCTGAACATCACCAATCATTAGGGAAATGCAAATTATAACCAAATTGAATATCATCTCATTCTTGTCAGAATGGTTATTATAAAAAAGAGGAAAGATAAGCGTTGTACAGAGTGTGGACAAAAGGAACCCTTGTACATTGTTAGTGGGAATGTGAATTAGTACAGACATGAAAAACTGTACGGCAGTTCCTTGAAAAGTTAAAAATAGAATTACCATATGTTCCAGTAATCCTACTTCTAGGTATATATTCGATGGATTCAAAACTAGCATGTTGAAGAGATATCTTTACTCTCCTGTTCATTTCTGCACTATTCACAATAGCCAAATTATGGAATAAATCTATGTGTCTGTCAATGGATGAATGGATAAAGAAAATGCGGTATATATATATATACACAATGGAATATTACTTAGCCTTTAAAAAAGAAGAAAATTCTGTCATTTGCAACAACATGGATGAACCTGGAAGACATTATGCTAAGTGAAATAAGCCAGGCACAGAAGGACAAAAACCATATGATCTCATTTATATGTGGAACTTAAAACAATCAAGCTCATAGAAGCAGAAAGTAGAATGGTAGTTACCAGATGATGGTGGTGAGGAAAACTGGGTGATGTTGGTCAAAGAGTACAAAGTTTCAGTTAGACAGGAGGAATTAGTTTTTTGAGATCCATTGAATAGCATGGTGACAATAGTTATTAATAATATAATGTATATTCCAAAGCTGCTAAGAGAGTAAATTTCAAATGCTCACACCACAAAAATAATAAATATTTGAGGGGATAAATATGTCAATTAGCTTGATTTAATCATTCCACATCACATACACATATAATAACCCTACTTTGTAACCCATAAATATATACAATTTTTAAAAATGGACAAAAGACGTGACTATATATCTCACTAGATGATATACAAGCGGCCAATAAGTGCGTGAAAAGATATTCCACAACACTAGTCATTAGAGAAATGCAAATCAAAGTTATAAAAAGATACCATATCACACCCATTATAATGTTTTTTTTTTCTTTTTAACCTCGAAACAGAAAATGACAAGTGGTGGCAAAGATGTAGAGAGAGTGAAACCCTTGTGCTTTGCTGGTGGGAATGTAAAACAGTGCAGTTGCTGTGGGAAGCAGTACTGTATGGTGGTTCCTCAAAAAAATTAAACATAGCATTACCATCTGATGTAGCAATTTCACTTCTAGCATATACTCAAAAGAATTAAAAGCAGAGACTCAAATACCTGTACATCAGTGTTCCCGGCAGCATTATTCACAACAACTCAAATGTCTACCAGAAGAAGGATAGACAAAATGTAGTAAAAAAGTAGAATGTTACCCAGCCTTAAAAAGCAATGAAATTCTGACACATGCTACAACATAAAAGAATCTTCGAAACATTGTGCTAAGTGAATTAAGCCAGATACAAAAGGATAAATATTGTATGATTCTACTTATGTAAGAAACCTAGAATGGGCAAATTCATAGAAACAGAAAGTAGACTAGAGTTTACCATGGACTGGGGAAAGAAGGGGTTGGGGGTTATTTTTAAAAGCATACACAGTTTCCGTTTGGGATAATAAAAAAGTCCTGGTTTGCACAACAATCTGAATTTACTTAATGCCACTGAGCTGTATACTTAGTTAAAATAGTAAATTGTGTGCTATGTATATTTTACCCCAGTGAAAGTTATGCCAAAAAAGCTTATTATTTGATTTGTCAGAAATATTTATTCTGTACCTCTGAGGTGTTTCCATGAGTTTATGATGACTCACTGTCAAGAGTTCCTCCCTCACCCACAAGCTGTTATGAGCACGGGCTTGCTGGGCCTGCAGGGGTCTGTCTGTAAACACAGCAGGCTGGGCTAGAGGATCCCAAAGATTTTTTGCGGATGAATGAAGAATAAAATGGGAGGGTAAAAGGTCCTGGAATGTTGCCCTGTGACGAATATTCACACACCTCTCTTACCACAGAGAATATATCATATTTTCTTTCTTTCTTTTTTTTTTTTTTTGAGTCAGAGTCTCACTCTGTCACCCAGGCTGGAATACAGTGGCATACTCATGGCCATCACAGCCTGGACCTGATGGGCTCAGGCGATCCTTCTACCTCAGCCTTCCAATTAGCTGGAACTACAGGCGCGCGCTACCACGTCCGGCTAATTTTTTGATATTCCTTATATAATATTTGAAAATCTTACCCCCTTAAGTATTAAGTATATCGAAGGGCTTAATCTCTCTCTCTCTTTTTCCCCCCCTATGCTTGCTCTTTGCCCCCAGGATTGGCTACATCATTTATAGGGCCCAGTACAAAAGAAAAATGCAAAGCCCTTCATTTAAAAATTACCAAGAGCCGGGCTCGGTGGCTCAGCCTGTAATCCCGCGCCTTTGGGAGGCTGAGGTGAGTGGATTGCCTGAGCCTGCGGGTTCGAGGCCCGCCTGAGCAACTTGGCGAGACATCGCTACAATAAAAAAAATCAGCCGGGCATGGGTAGCGCGTGCCTATAATTCTGGCTACTCAGAAGGCTGAGGCAGAAGGATCGCTGGACCCCAGCAGGTTAATGCTGCAGTGGCCAGGAGCGGCCACTGCACTCCAGTCTGGGCGACAGAGTGAAGCTCCAACTCAAAAAAAAAAAACAAAACTACCAAGAATTTCAAAGTGGAGGAAGCAGAGCATTAAACCAAACACCCCCCCCTCAACACAACCCCCCACTTCCCCAGCATGACCTCACAGGTCAGCCACTTGTGAAGCTGTTCATATGTAAAAAATCACCGGCACCACTCCCAGGAAAACATTTAGGTTGACTTACCATCCTGAGAACATTGGGAAGTTATGTGTTTGGGTTGCATTTTTATACACAAATTACATAAAACGAAGCCCACCTTCCAACCTGCCACGTGGGGTAGTTTGTGTTAATGAGCACTTCCTGCTGAGCAGGGAGGCAGCACAATGGAATGAAAAGACTATGCAACTGACTAGAAAAGAAGACTGAGATTATGTATTTAACAAATACTTATTGAACACTAACTAAGTGCCAGGCCCTGGGCTAAGTGTTCCTCAGTGGTTCAATAAATCTGTCACCCTGGGCTGTTGGTCAGTCTGTCACACTTTATTTCCCTAGGTTGTTAAGTGGTAACAGAGTATCACTCACCTGAAAAACTTTAGGAAGGACCTTCAAATTAAATTACCAATTATAACTACTGTTTTCCAAAACTGTAATGACAATATCTTTTTAAACATGACATTATCAAAAATAGAGGATGAGTGTAGATTATAGAGTCTCAGGGTAGCTTCTAGTTTTTCTTTTGTCACTTTCTTTCATCTGAACAACTCAGTGGGAGATTCCACATCCAGAAACCATAACCAGGTTATCCAGTATCTTGTATGAATTTATAGAATTTTATCCTCAGACTTCAAAGACATAAAACCTGTAAAGAGGAACTTTTTGGCATGCCTATTTTACAGGTTTTACACAATCGCAATATTCCTTAAAATAAGAGTCAACTGAATTGTTGGAAGTGGAATAATATTTGAAATGTACAAGAGAACTTGGATATTAAAAGGAAAACTGTATTGAATCCTTTTGTACAACAAAGAATAATTTTTATAAAGCAAAAAATTACCCCTAATTTGCTTGATGTGAAAACTCAGGCTGAAGCACATAGAGTTTTGTGACTATACAAATGGGACCCCATTTAGACTGAGAAATGACTCCTCCTCTTCCTTTTCAGTTCTGAGAATGTGCAGGTGTAAGTAGAGGTAGAAAGGGTGGGAGGATGTCAGCGCTTTTTGCATAAGTTCAAAATCTTTTTCTTCCTCAGATGAAAAGTATTTTCCAAAGCAAAGGAAGACAATAGGACCCAGAGCCTTTGAAGGGATCACACTGATGTGAGAATGGGAGCATTTTTCAGGAAACACATGGTGAAGGTAACATCAATTAAAGTCACAGAATTTTAGTCAACTGGTATGAGGTGTGGTGTGGAAGGTTCTAAACATAGATTGCCAAACTCTCAAGTTAAGTGTGTGATTGAAATGGTGACATTTTCAGAGATGCAGTTTACCAGCCTCAGGTGTTCTGTGAAAGAAGTACTGAAAGCTGTATTCTTGCATGGAAAAATGTACACATATAAGAAAAAGAAGTAGGACCTAAAACACAATGGTGCACAAATCTTATTGCTAGGGGTCTAAATAGTAACTGATCATAAAAAAATTAATAATTATCTAGCACTACACTCCCGGGTGGTATCAACAGAAGACTTAAAGCATGAGATAAGAATGAGGGTCAGAAAGTGAAACCATGCAAAGGTTATGGTCTTCTTAGGGTGAGGATATAGATATTATTTTTAAAATATATAGATATTACTTTTTAAAAACTAATGACAAATACATATTTAATTGTGTGTGCTATGATTCAAGAATGCTAATTAGAAGAGTAGGGTTTTTTTTTTTTCTTTCAGGCTATTACAGGAGAAAAGATGGAACAAATGAAATGCAATCGTCAACAAAAGAATAGAGAAACAAAAACAACACAAATGCATGGTAAGGAGGAAACATAAGATGAAATGAGATCAAACTCATCAGTAATCAAAGAAATTATAAACGGTTTACATTTACCTTTTTAAAGATTAATTGTCTTAAAGAATCAAAGCTAGACTTATGAAAAGTTGACAGTAAAGAGAGCAAAATTAACAATCTAAAGTTTACCAAAAGGAAAAAAAAGACAGAAAAAAATAGTGAAATTTAAGAAAAATATAAACAAATCTACCACAGAAGGAAAAGAGACAAAAGCTGTATTTTCCCTCCGGTCAAAGGGATGCTAATTGGTGGTTATTAGGAGATCAAGTGACTCGTGACAGAGAAGCTTGGAAGGGATGGGAAAAGGGACCAGACTGAGAACATGAGGAAAGAGAATAGGGACAGTGAATATGATGCCCATCCCCCTGGTATACATACCCTATATAGTTCTCTCTCCTTGACTGTCAGGAAGACTTAGGAACATGATATCACTCACATGAAACTATAGGTTTGACTATACAGCAAAGATGTACTTAAGGTCCTTAATCAGTTGGCTTCAAATTAATCAAAAGGGAGATTCTCTTGGGTGGACCTGACCTAATTATATGAGCTCTTTAATTCTGGGTCTAGAGGTCAGAGTAGTAGACAAATACAAATATAATTGTGTGTGTTATGATTTAAGAATACCCACACTCAAGTTGAAGCAAATGCTTTCCTGCTTTCCTCAAAGATGGAAGTATTATGAGTTCTACTGCTACAAGGAAGTGAGTTCTGAATGAGACTGGAGGAGGACACCAAACTCCAGAGGGACCACAGGCCTGACCTACACTTTGATTGCACACTTTGATCAGAGGACCCAGCAGAACTACACTTGGACTTCTGACCCACAGAAACTATAAGATATTAAATTTGTGTTGCTTAGATCACTATATTTGTGGTTATTTGTTACATAGCTTAGAAAAAATGAATACAGGTATACCATAGAGATATGGCATGTTTAATTTTAGACTGTGGCAGGATGTGGCAAATGCTCAAATATATTTCTTGTATGATTGAGTGAATAAACACAGAAACACATGTAGCTGATTCAGAATCAGCAGTTGGCTTCACCTGGGCTGACTGAATATCTCCTCCCACTAACCCAGCGGCAGGAAAGGGAGTTGATAGCAGTTAAAGGTATTTCCTTTTGAAAGGCAAGTTACAACTTTAAAGACCCACCAGGCACCAGGCAGGTTTTGTTTAAGAAAGGCCAAATGGCCCAGAACTGGTCATTTCATGGAAATGGAAAAGAGTCTTAGCTAAAACCGCCCTTCTGAAGTTGATGGTTTATATGCCTGCAGTTCCTGGAAACCATTTGTTCTTTGAAAAATCTGATTTTGCTAAGTACAACCTTGTAAAGTTCCAAAGGAAATATGGAATCACTCAACATGACCCCCTCCCTTACCTAAACAAGGGTCTTAAGACCCCCCACTTCTCCTGTTCTGGGGTGCTCAATTTGGACGCATTAGATTCTCGAGCCCACTGTGCTAGCCAGCGTAATAAAGTGCCACTTCCTATAATAGTCTCGGTGTCACGATCTCTCTATTTTTCCAGCTACAAGACCACCACAATAGAGCAATTATTACAATAAAGTGAGTCATACACATTTTTGGTTTCCCAGTGCCTAAAAAAGTTATGTTTACACTATACTATAGTTTATTAAGTGCTCAATAGCATTATATCTAAAAAACACAGTGCATGCCTTAATTAAAAAATGGTTTATTGCTGTTAAACCCAAATTTCAAAATCCAAGAGACCACCAAAGAGCCAGCTCTGATGCAAACACACAAGGGTCTTTATTCAGGCTCAAGTCTGGGCTCACGAACAAAGCCGGCTGTGGCTTCAGGGACGAGAGCCCCATCCAGCATGGCAAGCAGTCTTTATACACCATTACAGAGGGAGGGGAAAGAACTCTAAACTTGGTTTTACATGATTGGGTAATCTCTCCTAATGGGTACGGGAACACTTGGTATTGGTAGATGCCTTTCGTGGGCTTCAACCTGACTGCCCGTGATTGACAGAAACCCACCCAACGGGCAGAGTGGAATGTCAGATTGGTTAGGTTCATACAGTCACTGCGTATAAATTAACGTGAGCAAGCAGGCAGATTACTAGCATCTCCAAGTCTGCTGCAAAGGAATGTCTGAAAGGGGCTTATTGCTTTAACATTTACATCCCGTTGTAAAAGCAGAAGTCAGCATGGCAATTGGGACTAACAATGCTTAACCCAAGAGTTCTAAATACAAACACTACTTAAGACATTATATAATTACACAATCAGTCGCTACCCGGCACCCGACATATGCCTAATTCTACGGGGTCTGAGGTAGGATTTAAAGTACTAAGATTTCATAAAGTACAATGAACATGAGGTAGGGATATATAAAATATAGTGAACTAAACACTACTTTTACAGCAAGTATGGCTTTTTAAGTTTCTTGGTTTCTTGGGTCTCTCAATTGCTAAGAAATGCTAACAATCATCTGAGCCTTTAGCAAGTTGCAATATATTACCTGATAGAGGATCTTGCCTTGACATTGAAAGGTGCTAACTGATCAGGGTCATAGCTGCTGAAGGTTGGAATAGCTGTGACAATTTCTGAAAACAAGACAATAAGGAAGTTTGCCACTTAAGTTTACTCTTCCCTTTATGAAAGATTTCTTTGTAGCATGTGATGCTGTACATTCTCTTTGGAATTTACAAGGTGGTATTCAGAAAAATCAGATCTTTTAAAAAACAAATGGTCTCCAGGAACTGCAGGGCAGCAGGGTCTGCAAGCAGGGTTGTAAACTGTCAACTTCAAAAGAGGGGTTTTGGATAAGTCTGTGAATTAGTTTCTCTTTTGCATTTCTATGAGAGCCATCAGTCTTCAGCTACTTGGCTTTTTTAAACAAAACTGGCCTGGTGGGTCTTCAGAGCTTGCCGCTTAACTTTCTTTCTTTTTTTTTTTTTCTCGACCTGCTGGGCTCCAGTGATCCTTCCACCTTAGCCTTCCAAGTAGCTGGAACTACAGGCACGCGCTACCACACCCAGCTAATTTTCTAATTTATTGGAGAGATGAGGTCTCGCCAAGTTGCCCAGGCAGGTCTCGAACCTGCGGACTCAGGCAATCCACTCACCTCAGCCTCCCAAAGCGCTGGGATTACAGGCTGAGCCACCGAGCCCGGCTGCTGCTTGACTTTCAAAAGGAAATACCTTTAACTGCTACCAGCCCCCCTTTCTGCCACAGGGTTAGTGGGAGACAATTTGTCATCCCAGGTGATTGCCATGGGACCAACTGCTGACCCCAAAGCAGCTACTCATGTTTCTGCATTCATTCACTCAATTACACAAGAAATATATATTTGAGCTTTTGCCCCACTCTGCTATACTGTTGGATAGCGTTTTACTCACAGAACTTTCAAAAGTGGATTCAATCCTCCGAATTAACTCCAAAGGGAACTTTGCTCCTCTGTCTTCAGGAATTTAAAAAAGAATTATATCTATTTCACCATCATTTATTCTTTTAAGCCAGAAGAGAGACATTTTAGAACAAAATTTTTTTTTTTTTTTTTGAGTTGGAGTCTCACTCTGTCGCCCAAACTGGAGTGCAGTGGCCGCTCTCCGCCACGGCAGCCTCGATCTGCTGGGGTCCGGCGATCCTTCCGCCTCAGCCTTCAGAGTAGCCGGAATTACAGGCACGCGCTACCATGCCCGGCTGATTTTTGATTTATTGTAGAGATGAGGTCTCGCCAAGTTGCCCAGGCGGGTCTCAAACCTGTGGGCTCAGGCAATCCACTCACCTCAGCCTCCCAAGACACGGGATTACAGGCTGAGCCACCGAGCCTGGCTTCAAAAATTATTTTATTATTTGTTCTGATCACCTCCTATTCATCCCATTGGTAAAAGAAAGAATTCCTGCCCCCATAGTATGACATATAGCACCTGACACAGGACAGCTGAGTCAAATAGGTTGTTAGTCAAATAAACTCAGCCTGGAGAACACCACTCACCATGTAGGGCCACATGGGAGTTGCATGAAGGGAAACCAGAAGGGGCTGTGGGAGGCAGGATTTATAGTAACCAGAGATTGTAATGTCTCTGGTTACCACAGAATGATGTGATTGGTTTATTTAAACAATTTCACAGGCTGGAAGGAAGGTGAAACCTGTTAGGTTGAGGACTGGGTAGGGTGCAGCTGGTTTGGCTGATAAGCGAACTATACAGGTGGGGAAACTTTTCTGCTGCTGCTGGTGGTGGGGATGGGGAGGGTGGAACTCATGGAGCCCTGTGTGTCTCCAAGATGTCAAGACCAGCACTGTAAGTTTTAGGTCTTACATTACTAAAGGCTCCAAACCCCTTTAAAAATGAGATGAGAAGTGAATCCAAATATGGATGATAAGTGTGTACACTTTTGTACCTTAATTTAGTGAGCACTGATGTCAATTTCAAGGAAGTGAAATAAAATTGTTGATTATATTTCTATTTTTTCCACAAACAACTAGGGTTATGTTTATGAATATTAGGAGTTACTTTTTTCAGTTGTTTTACTTACACTGTCTTTTTCAAACTTACCTGAATCAATAATGGGTGCAGCGAATTTACTACATAGAACGGTTAATAATTATCGATAGCATTCCCTTACACTAACAATAATAAGTTAACTAGTGAAATAGAAAAAAAAAATCTCAGTTATAACAAAATAAGCAATAAATTGATTTGAAATAAATACAACAAGAGTTGTAAATAATCTACATGTAGAGTATAAAACTTCACTGAAATATTTAAGAGATGTGAATTAATAAAGAGACATACTAGTTCTTGGATAGGAAGACTTCTTATAACAGAGATGTTTATTTTCAATGAATTAGTCTTTAAGTTTCATAAGACTCAAACAAAACCCCAGGAAGATTTGTCTTGGAAGTTGACAAACTGGCCAGGCGTGGTGGCTCATGCCTATAATCCCAGCACTTTGAGAGGCTGAGGTGAGAGGATTGCCTGAGCCCACGGGTTCGAGACCAGCCTGGCCAATTTGGTGAGACCTCAACTCTACAATAAATCAAAAAATTAGCCAGGCATGGTGGCATGTGTCTGTAGTTCCAGCTACTTGGAAGGCTGAAATGGAAGGATTGCTTGAGCCCAGCTGGAGAAGGCTGTGGTGGCTATGAACATGCCACTGCACTTCAGCCTGGGCGACAGAGTGAGACTGACTCAAAAAAAAAGAAGAAGAAGAAGTTGACAAACTGATTCTAGCATTAATCTGGAATGAAAAATAAATAAAAATAGTAAAGACATGCCTTTGAAAAAGGAAAACAATGAAGTATCCTAAATACCAAAACATACTTTAAAGTTTCAGTAGTTAAAAGTGTAATATTAGCCCTGGATTAAGCAAATCAATAGAATCAGAAAAGGGAGTTCAGATATAAATTCATATAAATGAGAATTTTTGTATAAATAAAGATGGTACATATAATTTAGTGAGAAAGGTATGAACCACTTAGTAAACATGATTAAAATAATTTGTTATTCATTTGGAGAGAAATAAACTTACATTTTATCTTTTTTCATAAATAAAATATTACAGGTGAATTAAGGAGCAGTTATTAGATAAATAAGGAGCTATTAGAATTAGACTGTGTTTATAGTTTTGAGAGTAAGAGTGTTAAGAGCAAGAGTATTATTAATACTCTTTTTGTAAACAAAAATAATATATTTTATAAACACAAAACGAATAATGTTAAAAATGTTTACTATTAAGATATTAAACATTATCTACATTATAAGACTAAAGTATGACAAAAAGACGTGACAAAGTTAATTAAATTGCATGCTATTGTCCTGAAAAAAATTGAAACATATATATACCATAAAGAATTGATGTTGAGAATATATGATTACCAATCTCCCCTCCAAAAAAACCCAACATAGCACAATTAAAATGGAGAAAATATGAGTATACAGTTCACAGAAAGGGAAAGACATGGGCAATAAACATAGTGCTTAATCTCAACAGTGGTTAGAAAAACGAAAATTAAAACAGTGAGGTATCAGTCTTAACCCATCCAATCATTTAAATACTATATGTTGATAAACATCTGGAATTGAAGAAACTAAGGTGAAATTGTGAACTCTCGTACATGTTGTTGGAGTGAATATTGGCAACATTTAAAAAAGTCTATCAGATAGTATGTTTTAAAATTTAAAAGAGCAGTAATCAATGAAATAGAGCTGATAAAGAATGGTATTAATTAGCAAGGCCAAAATTTGTTATTTGAAGAAATCAACCAAATAGCTAGACAGATCTAGAAAAAAAGAAGAGAAAGAGAAAACACAAATTACCAATATCAGGAATGAAAAAAATGGTATTGCTACAGGTCCTACAGGCATGAAATTTTATAAACAACTTTATGCCAACATATTTGACAAATTAGATGAAATAAATTTCTTCAAATTCTTTGACAAATACAAGTTACCAAAATAGATACAAGATGAAAGAGAAAATCTGAACAGCCTTATAACTATAGAGAAATTGAATTAATCATAAAAAATCTTCTGGCACATGAAGTTCTAGGCTTAGATGGTTTTATTGATGAATTCAACTAACATGTAAGAATTAACATCACTCTACATAAACTCTTTCAAAAAATAGAGAAGATAACACTTTCCAACATTTTGTGAGACTATTATAGATCAATGGTCCTCATAAACATAGATTCAAATATCTTTAAGAAAATATTAGCACATTGGGTTCAACACTGTATTAACATAATAATATATCATGACCAAGTAGTGTTTATCTGAGGAGTACAAGGATAGCTGAACATTTAAAAAAAATCAATTCAATTTACCTTATTAAGAAAATAAAGGAGAGAGCCCATATGAACATCTGAGGAGAGACAAATAAAGCATCTGACAATAGTTAACATCTATTCATAATAACACCTCACAGCAAACTGGAATGGAAAGGTATTCCTCAACCTTATAAAATGAATCTATTAAAAACTAATAGCTAAAATCGTGTTTAACAGTAATATTTGAACATTTTTCTTAAGACTGGGAAGAGGCAAGAATGTCTTCCTTCATCTTTTCTATTCAGTCTTGTACTAGAGATATTAGTCATTACCACAGAGCAAGAAAAATAAACGAAAGATGTAAATTTCTTTCTTTTGGAGTAAAAGTGTTTCTATTTGCAGATGACATAATTTTTAGGTAGAAAATTCTTTGAAATACATAACGTAACTATTGAACTAAGAAGTAAATTTAGTAAGGCCACAGGATACAAAGTCAATATAGTAAGCCTGTTATCCCAGCACTTTGGGAGACTGAAGTGAGTGGATTACCTGAGCCCACGGGTTCGAGACCCGCCTGGGCAACTTGGCGAGACCTAATCTCTACAATAAATAAAGAAAAAATTAGCCAGGCTTGGTAACGTGCGCCTGTAGTTCCAGCTACTTGGAAGGCTGAGGTGGAAGGATCGCCAGAGCCCAGCATGTCGAGGCTGAGTGACCGGGAGCGGCCACTGCACTCCAGTCTGGGTGACAGAGTGAGACCCCAACTCAAAATAAATAAATAAATAAATAAATAAAAGGGTATTATTTTAATTAATTGGAAAATCCACCTTTGTTAAGATGATAATTTTCCCAAATTAACCTATAGATTTCTTTTAATCCCAATCTTAATTTCAGCAGATTTTTTTAAATAAAAGAAATTGGCAATTAGGTTTTAAATTTTATATGAGGTGCCAATAACCTAAAATATCCAAAATGATCCTGAAAAAGAATGACAAAGTCAGAGAACTTATACCACCCAACTATAAGATTTACTATAATTCTACAATAATAAAAAAAATTAATTAATTAATGACACAGAATAGTGAGTCCAGAAGTACATTCAAGCTTATGTGGTCATCTGATTTTCAACAAAGGCACTTAAATACAATATAGAAAGAAATTTTTTTTTCAACAAATGGAGCCGGATAACGGGTTATCCATATAAAAATAATATTTAATTCTTTTTTTTTTTTTTTTGAGTTGGAGTTTCACTCTGTCACTCAGACTGGAGTGCAGTGGTCGCTCCCGGCCACCACAGCCTCAACCTGCTGGGCTCTGGTGATCCTTCCGCCTCAGCTTTCCAAGTAGTTGGAACTACAGGCATGCGCTACCATGCCCGGCTAATTTTTTGATTTTTTGTAGAGATAAGGTCTTGCCAAGTTGCCCAGGCGGGTCTCAAACAATCCACTCACTTTGGCCTCCCAAAGCGCGGGATTACAGGCTAAGCCACCGAGCCTGGCCAATAATATTTAATTCTTATGTCACATCCTATTTCAAATTATTTCAAGATGGCTACTGGATCTAAACGTAAAAGCTAAAACCATGAATTATCGATAAGAAAACATTGCAGAATATCTTTGTGAATTAGAGTAGAAAAAGTTTTCCTTGCCAGGTTACAAAAAGAAGTAAGCATTAAAAAATTGACAAATTAGACTTCATCAAAATTAAAAACATGTTCCTCAAAAGACAACATTAAGGAAATAAATAGGCAAGACACAGACTGGGAGAAAATATCTGCAAAACATTTATCTGATAGAGACCTAGAATTCAGCACATATAAAGAACTTTGACAATAATTGAGAGACAAACTGAAGAAAAATGGGCAAAAGATTTGAACAGATATCTTGCAAAGAAAAACATGTAACTATCCAATAAGCACATGAAAACTTTTGATGTAAATTGTTATCAGGAAAATAAAAGCAAAACCACAATAAGATACAACCAAAAGCCTCTCAAATAGGATAAAATTCAAAAGTCTAACAATGCCCAAAGTTGGTAAGGATATGGAGTAATGAGAAGTCTTGCAAAAAGATATATACTATATTATCGCATTTGCATGAAGTACTAAATAGGCAAAAGGATGGAACACAATTAGAAAAGTAGTTGCTTTTGTGGGTAGAGGTGGCAATTGACAGGGAAGGACATGAGGAAACTTTCTGTGGTGATGTTAATATTTGTATTTTGGTAGAGCGTAGTGTGACAGAGGCATGTAATTTGTCAAAACACCATTAGTGTTCATTTAGTATCTGAACATTTTATTGCACATACATTTTATGTAAAAAATTAAAACTCTAAAAAAATTGACTCTAGTTACCTATACAAGGTCTTATAATTAACTTTGTGAACTTGCCACTGTGCACTTACATTGGCAGCACTGTACAAACAACTTGGTAAGTTTCATAATCTTGGTATATCAGTGTTTCACAGCTGAGTTCCTGTCAACGTGTGGCGTGTCTTGCGGAGTGATGTTCATTATTGTTGTTTTATGTTTTTGTGTGCTGTCATGAGAGTGTTGGAGCTTGAATTAGAGCAAGAAATAAACATTGCATTTCTTGTAAAACTTGGCAGGAGTGGAAGTGAAATCAGGGACATGTTAGTCCAAGTATATGGGGAAAATGCCATAAAGGAAACAACAGTGTACAAATGGATTAAATGTTTTTCTGAGGGGAGAGAAAGTGTCACTAATGAAGAGAGGTCAAACATTACCAAAATTAATCCAATTATGCATCAAAATCGTTGACTGACTCTGAGAAGCATAGCAGACCAAATAGACATTGATAGAGAAACAGGAGAATCCTTTTTTTTATGAGTTGGAGTCTCACTCTGTCGCCCAGACTGGAGTGCAGTGGCCGTTCCCGGCCACTCAGCCTCGACCTGCTGGGCTCCGGCGATCCTTCCGCCTCAGCCTTCCAAGTAGCTGGAACTACAGGCGTGTGCTACCACACCCGGCTAGTTTTTTTTTTATTTACTGTAGAGATCAGGTCTCATCAAGTTGCCCAGGTGCGTCTCGAACCCGCGGGCTCAGGCAATCCACTCACCTCAACCTCCCAGAGCGCAGGATGACAGGCTGAGCCACCGAGCCCGGCTCAGGAAAATCATTTTTTTTTTTTTGAGTTGGAGTCTCACTCTGTCGCCCAGACTGGAGTGCAGTGGCCGCTCCCGGCCACCGCAGCCTCGACCTGCTGGGCTCCAGCGATCCTTCCGCCTCAGCCTTCCGAGTAGCCGGAATTACAGGCATGTGCTACCACGCCTGGCTGATTTTTTTATTTATTGTAGAGATGAGGTCTCCCTGCCCAGGCAGGTCTCAAACCCGCGGGCTCAGGCAATCCACTCACCTCAGCCTCCCAAAGGCGCGGGATTACAGGCTGAGCCACCAAGCCCAGATAGGAAAACCTTAACTGAAAATCTTGGCATGAGAAAGGTATGTACAAAAATTGTCCTGAAGGAGCTCTTGCATCATGACATTGCATCAGCTCACACAGCACTGCCTGTGAGGGAGTTTTTAGCCAGTAAACAAATAACTCTATTGGACCATCCTCCCTACTCATCTGATCTGGCCCCAGATAAAGGAAATATTGAAAGGAAGACATTTTGATGACATTCAGGACATCAAGGGTAATATAGTGACAGTTCTGATGGCCATTCAGAAATAGAGTTCTAAAATTGCTTTAATGGGTGAACTGGGTGCTGGCATTGGTGCACAGTTTCCCAAGGGGAGTACTTTGAAGGTGAACTAGTGATATTCAGCAATGAAGTATGTAGCACTTTTCCCAGAACAAGTTCATGAATTTTACTGTCACACCTTTGTATGCATGAACTATTTAGGGAGAAGTATTCTGATTTTTCAAGTTTACTTGGAAGTATATTAAAATTAGATGAATTACTGGATTGATAGAGGAATCAATAGGTATGTGATAAAACAAGAATACAAAATATCAATGGTAGTCTCCAGATAGTGATATACTGATACTCATTAAACTTTAATTCTTGCTATTTGTTTGAAAGTTTCAAATTAAACTTTTAGGTAAAAAATAGGCATACACTTTGACCCATTCTGTTTATGTCTAGTTATTTATCCTAAAGAAATTCACTCCATATGTGTACCAAGAGGCATATATAGGCGTAGTTATTGCAGTATCATTTGTAGTAATGGAAGATAAAAAGTAAAAATCACGGGGCATGTGAATGCCCATGTTAGATAAAACAAAAAGCTGCAAAAGTTACAAAATAATGAATTAGATCTATCTGTACTGACATAGGAAGATCTCCAAGATATATTTAGGTAAAAAAAAAACTATAGAATAAAATGTACAATGTAGTCCCCTTTAAATAAACAACATGTATATAAATGCTTAGAACAAAATCTACAACAAAGATGGGCACATTTTTCTGTAAAGGACCAGATAATAAACATTTTATTTATTTATTTATTTATTTATTTTTGAGTTGGAGTCTCACTCTGTCGCCCAGACTAGAGTGCAGCGGCCGCTCCCGGCCACCGCAGCCTTGACCTGCTGGGTTCCGGCGATCCTTCTGCCTCAGCCTTCCAAGTAGCTAGAACTACAGGCGCGCGCTACCACGCCCGGCTAATTTTTGATTTCTTGTAGAGATGAGGTCTCTCCAAATTGCCCAGGCGGGTCTTGAATCCACGGGCTCAGGCAATCCACTCACCTCAGCCTCCCAAGGCGCGGGATTACAGGCTGAGCCACCGAGCCCGGCTGATAATAAACATTTTAGGCCCTCCAGGCCATATCACTTCTACTGCAACCATTTCATTTTGACATTGTAGTATGAAAGCGGCCACAGACAATACGTGAATGAATGAACATAGCTGTGTTTCAAGATAACTTGATTTTCAAAATCAGGCGGTGGGCCAGATTTTGCCTATGCTATTTAGCATAATTTGCTAGCCCTTGGTCTAGTAGTGTGATTGATTGCAACAATGACCTTAATTCTTCACTCCTTCCTGTATCCATATCCTTTGCTATGTATTTTTGCTCTGCCCTCTCCTTCTGACTCTGGGCTCAGTCATGTGATTTGCTTTGACTCAATAGGATGTGTGTTTCAATTCGGTGAGGATGACACAAGCAGAGGCTTGAAAGACATAGATGTCATGGGGCTTTCTTGCTACTGTGCCCCTACTATTACTCCGAGAACACGCCCAGCCTAGCCTGCTGGAGAAGGAGAGATGTGGAGAGGAATTCAGTCTCCGTAACTGTCCCAGTGGAGGCCACCCTACATTGGCTGATAAACAGGTGACCCTCAGATTTTTGGGCAAATTCAGTCAAAATGAGCTGACCACACCAGACATGTAAGCAACGAATCCCTATTATTGTGTGCTGGTGAAGTTTTGTTATGTTGCATTAGCTAACTGATACGAAAACAAAATAACACCCACCTAATAACATGGATTACCTTTGAGAAAGGTAGAAAAATGAAGGTAGATTTTGTCATTTAAAAGAAAATAATAAGTTTTAACAAAGAAAAATGTGTAGTGATGTTTTGGAATTCAGAAAATATAGGTTCCAGTCAGGGTGCTCTGGAAAGTCAGGCAAAGGCACAGATACAAGTAAATGACCAATGTCTATTTGCCATGTCATTTCTTCTACCTTTATTATTTTTTCTTTTTAAATTTGTATTTTAAAGATGTGGGGCACAATTCAGGGATAGATATACAAATGGTCATTGTACAGGTAAAGTTGGAGTCACATTTTGGTCTCCATTTCACCTGGTTTGAGATCTGGCACCCTTATTGATAAAGTTTGCCCCCCCACTCCCACCCGGCAGTTTCCCACTACTGCCAATTCCTTTCTTAAGATATTATGATAATTGCTCAGGGTCTGCTTATGAGTGAGAACATGTGGTGATCAGTTCATTGTTTCTGTGATAGATCACTGAGTACTGCAGACACTAACTCCATCCAAGTTGCTGCGAAGTTCATCATTCTGTCCTTCTTTATGGCTACATAATATTCCATTGTGTATATGTATCACATTTTTTTAATCCAGTCCACTTTTGATGGGCAGCACGGTCGGTTCCATGTTCTTGCTATGTGAACAATGCTGTGATAAACATATGTGAGCAGGTATCTTTTTCATAGAGTGATTTGAGTTCCTCTGGGTATAGTCCCAGAAGGGGGATTGCTGGGTCTTATGGAAGGTCGATTTTTAGATCTTTTAGGAATTGCCACACTGTTTTCCACAGAGGCTGTACTAGTTGACATTCACACCAACAGTGTTCTTCCGTATTTAATATCTTTCTCTTTTTCTTTTATCCTCTGCCTATAAACATGTCTGTCTTTTTTATTCTGAGAAAATCCTCTCTTGCCCTTGTAACTATGTTTAATTTTAATCTAACTTTCTTTTTTCTTTTTAAACTTAATTATATAAACAACAAAGAAACTGCTGCATGCACATGCTAATGCAAATTCAAACAGTGCAGAAAACCTAACATAAACAATGAAAGCTTTAATTCCTGCCCACTACCTCTCCACTAGTGCTGCACCCTGGAGCCAATAGCTTGAACGTGATTCTACTATTTTTTTCTTGTGGTTATCTACATTTTAAAAAATAACATGCTTGTACTTCTATTTCTTGGTTTATTTTGGGTCCTCTACATGAATGATATGGCATTTAGCTAATGTAGTCTATCCCCCTGCCCTCACCCTGCTTTCACATAAATTGTATCTTTATAAATTTTTATTTCTATTTTTATACATTTAGCTTTAAGTGATATTCTAAAATATCTATTTCCTTTCTTTACAGTGGTGTTTACATTTTTAATTAAAATCATATGTGCACCCAATTAAAAAGCAATAGCCCAGTCCTTTGACTATCCAGTTCCCACTTTTAGCCCCTTTTCAGAGGTAGCCACTTCTAAATGTCAGGTGCGCAGGTGAAGCACCTGGGGACTATTGAAATGCAAATCCTCAGTAGTAGGTCAACAGATGAGGCATTTCTAACAAGTCCCCAGATGACGCCCATACTACTAGATCACAGGCCACACTTTGAGTAGGGACACCAGGTACGTGTCGGAGCTGACAAAGGGTCCCTAGTCCTGTGGGCTTGTGTTCTAAGGCAGAATTTAGACAGGAAGGTAAGGCTTAAGTCCTGCCATAAGAGCTGAGCCAGAACGACAGGGAGTCTGAGCAGGGCAGCCTCAGCTCTTCTCATACCTGCATTTTCATATTGATCAATAGTCTCAAAGTCCTCTTTATTCTCCTCAATGCTGGGCAAAATAATCTTTATACAAAAGACTGCCCAGTGGCCTAGTTTTACTTCCTAAAGTTCCTGAGATGCAGAAATTCCAAGGTGACTCTTGTAACCTAAAGAAATCATAGAAGCACTGTTTAGAGGCTGGTACTGTTGTCCTCCTGCATCCACTCAATCTCTTTCCTCTCCATTGATCTAGTTCCCAGCTTCAATTCCTGAGGTCATGAGACATAATTATAGCATATGAAAAATGCGAATATCCAGCATCTTCCCTTATGGTTTTCATCTGTATTCTAGAAAAATAAAGACTTATAAATAATAGAAGTCATACATTTGTCTTAGTTTGAGTTCCCTCAGAAACCAGCCCCAAGATGAGGAATCAAGCACAAATAGCTTATTTGGGAGGTGATCCCAAGGAACATCAGGAGGAAAGTGGCAAGGGAGACAGGGAAGAGAAGGCAGGCAGTGAAGGATATGGAGTAGAACAGATTACCACTGTGAGCATCTGAAACTTAATCCCATTGAGCAATGCTAGGAATAAGTATAAAATATATACCCCAGATCTGTCCGGGGAAGCCGGGGTATACATACAACTCCATGGATATGGGTTGTTTCCAGGCAGAGAGATTTCCCTGGCACACAGGGCTTGCTGCTTAGGCAGCAAGTGGGCTCTTGCAGTAAGAGAGAGTTCCCATGAAAAACAATATGTGCAGGCACCTAGAAGTCCTGCCCCTTCTCCAACCATTTC
Organism: Carlito syrichta; assembly: GCF_000164805.1. Lineage (NCBI taxonomy): Eukaryota > Metazoa > Chordata > Mammalia > Primates > Tarsiidae > Carlito > Carlito syrichta. Next base: position 933,769 of record NW_007257841.1, on the reverse strand, counting down.
AAACAGTTCCCTGGGCTGTGTGTGGGGAGGTGGGGTCTGACCAGCATCCAAAGCCTGTTGAGTCTTCCTTGACCCTATCTGTACATTAAAATCTTCCTATTAACAGCTCTGGGGAGGATGCAACAAGTTTGCTCCTGACTGGGAGACGAATTCTCTCATTGGGCAATGGGAGATGTGATCCAGCTGTCCTGAGACCAGAGGTTGGAGAGCAACCCCAAATGGAGACCACTGACCTGGGACCCCTGGGTTTTACACTATGGAACAATCAGATCTGTTCTTCCCTCCACAGAATCTGACCTGCACCCTGCTTGTTTGATTTACTTCCCTGGGAATGTGTGTCAAGGAGATAGATCTGTGGAGAAAAGCCACCCGAAGGGACTATTTTCAAAGGGACTATTTTAAGGCTCTCCTTCCAACCCGCCACATCCTGACATTTGGTATATTTAGCATCGTCTATAGACAGGGCTAATGGATTTTTAGTTGCAAATCATCATGATTCAAACCACTGCTGTCTTTATTTTTTTAATTGCAACTAAGTCATACACACACATACACACACACACACACGCACTCACACACACACACACACCATGCATTAATAGCGATTGTATGTTTATACATGGAAAATGCTTCCAATAAAAGCTAGTTATCTAGATAAACTTATGAGCCTTTGCTACCAAACCCTTTCTACTTGGGGGGAGGGGCTAATGCTGCGGGTTAGCATGTACAGCCTTCACACTGTGCGTGAAATGCACATGTATTTGGTCAAAGAAAAGAATGCACAAAAGGTGTTTTAAATTGACAGCCCAAGACAGGAGTAATTTAACATGCCATTCTTTGCCTCCCGCTCCTGTAGTTGCAAAGTACTGCCGATTTGCCTCACTGAATACAAATTTATATCGTCCCTTCCATTAATATTGTTTCTTTTCATCCCATGAATTAATCTCCCTTTGCCAGCACAATAAAGATGGTAGGGTAACAAGTTCCAATGTCAGGAATCAAAACTGCAGTAGACTCAGGCTCTCTGATGGCAGTCTCATTCTGACGCAGCCCCATGAGCTGTATTAATTAACTAGAATAGGAATCATACCATCAAAAGCAATGTCCTCAGTTCACCTCTGCCCTGTGGTCACCATACCAAGGCTTCACTTCTCACTTCCTCTGAAGATTGACTTGGTGAGTTTTGGAATCTTGGTCTCTCCATTCTAAGATCAAACTCTCTACCGTGTTTGAAATCAGCTGCCTGGTATCCTGGTTTGGGCCTGGACTTGAATGCTCTGCCCTAGACTGGACCCATATTCTCCAAGGATCTTTTTTAAAAAACTTTTTTTGTAGTGATGGGGTCTTGATATGTTGATATGTTGATATGGCTGGTCTCAAACTTCTGGCTTCAAGCGATCCTGCTGTCTCGGCTTCCTAAAATGCTGGGATTATAGGCATGGGCCACTGCACCCATCCAACATTGGGTCTTATGGGTTTGTGTATTCTTGTAGTATCTTGCAAAAGCCCTGAAATAGTGGATACTTAGAAAGTACGGTTTGGAACGCACAGGTAGTATATGTGAGTATATTAAACAGTATAGTAGCCACACCAAGACCCAGTTCCTTTGGGGCATGAGACCCAAAAAGGAGCTGGCTCGATTATTCTGATAAAATGGTCCATTCTAACAAGCATCTTCAATAGCATGGTGTGATGATAGGGGTTCCGGTTACTGAGCACTGACTGAGTTCTAGAACAGTGACTCTCAAAGTATGGCTCTTGGATCAGCAACAGCTGTATTACTGGAAACTGGTAGAAACACAAATTCTAGCCCCTCTCAATTCTGCTGAATTAGAAACTCTGGGGGTGGGATCCAGTAATCTGGGTTTGAATATGGCCTCTGAGTGATTCTAGTCCACAGTTAAGTTTCAGGATTTGTGTACTAGCTAGGGATGAGGAACTCAGGCTCTAAAGCCAGACTTACCTGGGTTATAATCACAATTTGTGAAATCAAGGCTCCTCAATGCCTCATTGATCTCAGTGGGGTTCCTCAATGCCTCTGTGCCCTCATCTTAAAAGTGAGGAGGTCTTAGTTTGGGTTTCCTCCATGATAGACCAAGGGGCAAAGACTTGGGCAAAAGTATTTTATTTGGGAGATGATCCCAGGAAGAAGCAGTAGGGAAAATAAACAGGAAAAGTCGTCAAAATAGATCCTGATTAGCAATGGGGTAAATTCCATTAAGGACTCTATGAGTGTGAGTATAAATACCCTAGTACAGTAAGTCCCCTACATATGAACAAGTTCTATTCTGAGAGCACATTTCCAAGTCCAATCTGTCTGTAAGTTCAACAAAGTTGGCCTAGGCACCCAACTAACACAATCGGCCATACAGTATAGTACTGTACTACAACAGGTTTACACAAATAATACATTAAAAAACAAACACAAAAGGAAAACATTTTAAATCTTACAGTACAATACTTGAAAAGTACAGTAGTACAATACAGCAGCTGGTATACAGGGGCTGGCAATGAGTGAACAGGCAAGAAGAGTTACTGACTGGAGGAGGAAGAGGTGGTGGGAGATGGTAGAGTTGAAGGATCGTCAGCAACAAAAGACGGAGGGCAAGCTGCAATTTCACTCATGCCTGACGTTGATGGCACAGGTTCTGGTTCCTTGAATTCAATTCAACCATAGCTACTGTCTTGAAAAAAACGATTCAGGGATATCTGGGTAGTAACTCTTTTTTCCTCATCATAAATGACACAATAGTACTGGGTTGCATTCTGAATGTCCACTGCAACCTTTGTGTGCCATTCTACATTTATTTTTGTGCCTCAAAACCTATCAGTGCCTCCTCAAATAAATAAAATTCCCTTGCCATTTACTATGCCATGAGTCTCTCTGGTTCTTCAGTTACTTCTTCCTCTTGTCAGTCTTCGTCCTTTCTCTGCACCACCCCCTAGTTCCTTCAGGTCTTCATTAGTAAGTTTCTCGTGTTGCATAGCAAGTTCGATGACATCATCCTCTTGCAGATCTAGCTCCAGCTTCTCACTGAGGATCACTAGAATCCCCTTTGGATTCTTCATCTACCTTCTCAAATCCACAAAAATTGTGAGCAAACTGTCGATAAAGGTTCTTCCAAATTTCATTCATGGTGACAGCTGTAACCTCATGCCAAGCAAAGTCAATGTTTTTAATGACCTTGTAGATGTTACAGACTTTCCAAAATTGTCACAAGGTTGTTCCTGGTTCATCACTTGCCTTCATTGCCTGACAAAAAGTGTGATGTAAATAATATTTCTTGAGAGTCGCTGTGATTCCCTGGTCCATAAGTTGGATGAACTATGTAGTATTTTTTGTGGCAGATGCACTGCTTTGATGTGACTGAACATGCGAACACACATTTGCATCTTTGAAAGTTCTCAACTTGAAGGTTTGTATGTAGGGGACTTACTGTATTTATTACTATGACTGGCCCATCAGTAGGATGAACCTGAGTTGTGTTCTACAGACTCCTTCCTTGGTTTAGGGTCACTCTAACCTGCCTTGAGTCTGGCCTGAGGCTAGAAATCCTCTTGTCAGGGGACTATCTGCAGGTGGCCTTTTGATGGCCTGTAGGGACTTGGGCTGGGCTCTGATAGAGCCTGCCACAGGGGCCAATCTGAGTGATGGTGTGAGGATTAAAGGAGATAATGCATGCAAAAGTGTTTGGAACAATGTCTGACACATTAGTAGACTTAGTTCAGTTCACCTTCATCAAAATTCTCTTGTCCTCTTTCCCTCCCTCACTCTACATCCAATCTGCCAACAAATTCTGTTGTTCTACCTTATGGTGTTTAATCCATTTATTCCTTCTCTGTGACAATGGTATAATGACCACAATGATGGGTTTTACTCTTCAGGCCGAGGACAGTGAGACTTAGAGATGTTAAATATCTTGTCTGAGGTCACTCCACTGGTAAGTAGCAAGAACTGAGTCAGTGTCTGCCCAACTCCAGAGACCATGCCCCCAAAGCATAGCCATTTATGGATAGATTTGGAGAGACTGCACAAACTGTGCCACATCCATGTTAGGCAGATATGTGACATGCAATTGATGGGGACGTGGGTGGTCAAGGATGTGGGGACCCCTTTTTTCTAGCAGAACCCCGAGTCCAAATATAAGGGATTCCCAACCAAGACAAGGTCACTCTCCCCTAAACTCCTCTCTGGCTGCTGAATCTTCCAGATCAACAGTGAACAAGACCAGGTGTAACCGACAACAACCCTGTGGTCATTCCCTGGCCTTGGCACTGCCTGAAGAGCTGCGTCATCCCCCATGATCTTATCTCCTGAAATAAGCCTGGTACGAAGATCAAGCTCTCAGATTTCCTGCAGCTGCTGATGGACATTGTCGGGATTCATGGGGCTGAAGCAAGTTTTGCCAATCTGCTTGCATAAAGCAGTGTGCCAATCAAGTCAGGCCGCGTCTTCTTCCTCTGCAGCATCAATCTAAAATCCTAATCACCAAATCCCCATCTTCAAAGGAAAGAAAAGTAAATAAATATGACCAATGTTCATGAGCAGGGTGTGGTAGATCTAGACCAGGGAACTCCTTGAGGGCAGGAGCTGGCTCTTGCTCACTATTACGTCTGCAGTTCCCAGGGTAGTGCCGGGCATCAGTAGGTGCTCACTAAATGACTTTTTGAAATGGCTTGGAGGAATACTATGATGGTGACAATCATGGAAAGAGTCACTCTTTTAAAGAGATATGACTTCAAATTCTTGAGACCTCCCAAATTTGCATAGATTCTGGCAAAGAATTGCTCCTGTAGGATGTAACAGAGTAAAACTGGCATGTGTAAGTGTCTCCTGCAAACCCTTAAATAGGAGTGAGGAGCTTTTGGTGAGATGAGGTCCCAGGTGGTCTGCCAGTCCCACACACAACTAAACTGATGAGCTCCTACTTAACCTACTGTGTAACAATTCACTTTTGCATGGCAGCACAAAGACAAATGTGTACATGTCTTTTGCAGTTGAGTTCTCCCAGAGGCTGATCCTCAGAGAAGAATTCAAGTGCAAGCAGTTAACTTAGGAGAAGATCCCAGGTGGGGAAGCGGCTGAGGGAAGAGAAGGAAGTCAGTGCAAGGTGTTTTGTTTTATTTTTTGAGATAGAGTCTCACCCTGTTGCCCAGGTTCAGTGCAGTGGTGTGATCATAGCTCCCAGTAACCTCGAACTCCTGGCCTCAAGCCATCCTCTCGCCTTGGCCTCCCAGGTAGCTGGAACTACAGGCAAGCGACCATGCCTGGCTAATTTTTTCTTTCTTTTTTTCTTTTCCTTTCCATCCAAGTACTAAACAGGTCTGGCTCCGCTTAGCTTCCAAGATCAGACACAATCAGGTGTGTTCATGGTGATATGGCCATAGAATTTATTTATTTATTTCTCTCTCTTCGCACCCTCCCCCTTTTCTTTATTTCTTTTTTATAGAGACAGGATCCTATATGTTTCTCAGAGTGGTCTTGAACTCTTGGCCTTAAGTGATCCTCCCGCCTTGACCTCCCAAAGTGGTAGGATTACAGGCATAAGCTACCATGCCTGACTGCAGGTGGCTTTTAAGAGCAGATCACCCCTGAGGGCAACTAGGGCTCAGTCCTGCTGGATTCTCTGGTGATATGTGCAGAACACACTTGAGAGCTGTCCCCCCAAGATGACAAGGAAGTTGGATATGCATCCATTAACTTCCACCTGTGTTTAGTGGAGAGTCACTGCCAGGGTCATTGACTTCCCTGAATTTCCAGCATTCCATGCATATCACAGAGCATTCTGCCTTTACTGGAAAGATGTCCCTAGGCAGAGTGCTCACTGAGTAGGGATCTGGTATGTTCAGGTGAGCCCAAGTTGCATGGGTGGGCACCAATCACGTCTGCTACACATGTCAGGGACATCTGGGGCTGTGTGCAGAGAGGAAAGCTTTAGATGTCACTGAGATTCTGGTATAGTGGTGTTTGGTTCTGTGAGAATGAGTACAAAGAGAGAAAAGCACCCCATGTGTCACCTGGGCCTGTCATGGGGGGCACTGTGACCCGCTGAGCCCCTTCTCTTTCCTTCCATGGTTAGAAAGCAGAAAAGAAGAAAGGCACATTTTCTCTTTTTATACCACTCATATGGCAACTGTGGCAGTGAGAAGACTGCAGCCTTTCCCCCATTAGACCCTTGAGAAAGCGGACACTTTTAATTACAAAGGGAAAAGGTACTTTCTTCAGCAGCCACAAAGGTGAGGACACTGGGTCTCTCTTCAAGAAAGGACTTGCTATTCAGTGGGGAAGAGTACATTGAGCTGATGCCCTCAGCTGTGAAGGTCTAAGGTCTTTACCTCAGGTCCAAGGCAAAGCCACAAGCTTTCCAGGCTGCCCTCAGCTCATGGTTGGCCATGGTGAGGACACTGAGACCTGACCATTTTGCCAAAACAGAACTCTTCTACTGAACAGTCTTTGTCCTCTATGGGTTAGCCCAAACTCTGGCACACTTGCAAGGCAAGTTGAGATCTCCCCTGCTTGATACTGCTTCTTATCTCTTACATTGGTCATAGTGTTACCTCCCAACAATCTTCCTGTACTCTAAACTTTGTTTCCACGCACATGCGTGCATGTGCTCACACACATTACATATATACATGGAGAAGGACAGAGAACAAAAGGGACCAAATGTTCTAAATGTTAAGAATTAACCAATCTAAATAAAGAGCATATGGATGTTCGTTGTCCTAGTCTTACAACTTTTTTCTATATTTGAAATTTTTAAAAATAAAATTTGTAGAAAGAAAAATAGAGAAGAAACTGGGGATTTCTGTGAAAATCCCTCTCTGTGACCTAGGGAAGCTGATGAGCTCTGTGGCCTCCGGCCTTCCTGCAATGGGCCTGACTGGGTGTCCTGACTCACGTGTGTCTTCTCCCAGGGGGTAGTGAATACAAGACAAGTGGATTATTAGCTTCTGAAGAGAGCTGACTGGGCACTTTACACTGGAGCAACAAACCAGCTTGCACACAGCTTAGGTGCACACAGGGCACCATCCAACATGGAAACTTTCCAATGATAAGCCACAGAGCCCAGCACAGTCCCTCATGTTTGTCATAGGGAGCTCCATGCATGGAGTAGGTAAAGTCCAACGTAAATACAGAGCCTCCCCAGGAGGCAGAAAACTCTCTGCAGAAACGGGCATGGGCAGAATGCTGAATCAACCAGAAAAAGATCAATGCATAGGATAGCCTAAAAAAAGAAAAAGAAAAAGAAATTTAAAAAGATGTATTGAATATCTTTTTAGGACCCTTACACAGTGTAGAAATAAATCTGTTGGGAATAATGACAGTGTCAGTCTGCTCAGTTCTTCCTAGGGTGACCAGATGCCCTAATGTACCTAGTACAATCCCTGTTGACTGATCATGCCCAATCTCAAAAGTGTCCTGCTTTGGATGCTAAATTGTGTGGTCACCCGACTTCTCTCCCTTTGATGCTTCTTGTCATTCACTGTTCAAATAGTTGTTGTGGGCCTCTTGGGCCAAGGCTCTCAAACTTATTCCGAGCTTATTCCCGACAGGGTTAGCAGCATGGTTTCTCAGGCATGGAGAGAAGACTCTCTTGCACTTTCACTCTCAATGCAGGCAGAACAGAAAGAGCAAGGCATTTGCAGTAAGATACAATGGAATCTGGGTTCTCCTTCTGCCACTCAACTCTTTGGTCAAGTTACAGAAACCCCCCATGACTCAGTTTCCCACCTCTAAAGTGGGGACATACCATATTGCATGTCCTTTAGGATGCTGTAAGGATGAATGTAGGGAATGAAAAGTGCCTAGCACATGATATATTTTCAGTAAATGGTGCTTTTATTATTACTAGGGAAGCTCCCCAAGGGTTCTGTAGCTCAGAGTCCCTCCCACTGTAGAGTGGGCCACCTGCATGTGGCCCAGGCACTCACGCATTCTTCCCCATCAGAGTACCTGTCTGCTCTTTCCTCAGGCTACAGAGAATTAGGGATTACAGCTCCTGCTCTCTTCCTGATCTTGTGCCAACCCTCTTCTACATGTGGTCATAGCTAAATCTTGCAACTCTCCTTTGAGATTGCACATCATTTTATAGGTGAAGAAATCAAAGCCTGAAGAGATATAGATATTTGTCATTCACTAAAATTCCTCTGAGAGCACTGTGTGGTTTAAGGAAGCACAACCAGGACTGGCTACATAATTGGCAGAGTCCAATGCAAAGAAAATGTGGAGCCCCTTATTCAAAAGTTATTAAGAATTTCCAGACACTGAGCATAGTATTAAACCAAGCACAGGACTTTTCAAAGCAAGAGGTCCTGAGCAACTGCGTGGGTCACTGGACCATGAAACCAGCCCTGCGTGTAATTCTTGGACAAGTAGCTGAGGTGAGCAGGAGAGGCCCCCAGGGCAGGTGCAGACAACAGTATATGCCACCCATGTTGCCCTGCATACTACCTGGGGAAGGCTTAGCTCTGCTCTTGATGGCAGAGGAAGGAGGGCATCTTGGAGGCCTGAGGATGCATATGCTTTTCTGTGTGGCCACACCCCTGTCTGCAGTGGAGTCTATTAAAACACTCAGCAATGGGTAGAGGTGGAGCAAAACAGAGGCAACTCTGAGGGGCACTGAGGAAGTGGGCCTCAGGAATTCATAGAGACCTCAGGGGAAGGTTGGAGGCTTTCAAAGGCATTGGGCAACTGAGCCAAGTTTGCTCAGAACTCTGTTGAGGTAGGTTTGGGGCTTAGGGAAGGTGTCACCTGGGCACAGGGAGGGCCCAATGGGGGAGCACCTCCACTCCTGCTTTAACCAAAACAGCCAGGGGTTCTCCTTGGAATCCACTGGCTAAAGGGCTGCACAGCTCAGGCTCCCTGAGCCAGCTATTAGTGGTGGGTGGAGGTCTGTCCCCTGAGTCCCTCCCATGAGGTAGAGCAGTTGCATGAGTGAGTCAGTTCCAACATCTTTGGCTCAGCCAACACAGGCTTCTGCATCACCCTGGGCTGGTAGAGAAACGGTCTCTGGCTGCAATTCTTGCTTCCCTTCTTTCTTTCTTTTTTTTTTTTTGAGTTGAGCTCTGTCACCCAGACTGGAGTGCAGTGGCCGCTCTGCTCCCACCACAGCCTTGACCTGCTGGGCTCCGGTGATCCTTCCGCCTCAGCCTTCGAAGTAGCTGGAACTACAGCCGCGCGCTACCACGCCCGGCTCATTTTGATTTATTGTAGAGATGAGGTCTCGCCAAGTTGCCCAGGCAGGTCTCGAACCCGCGGGCTCAGGCAATCCACTCACCCCAGCCTCCCAAAGGCGCGGGATTACAGCCTAAGCCACCGAGCCTGGCTGCTTCCCTTGTTTCTACGAGTCCAGCAGTGTCACTGAAAAATTCTAATGACAGATGGTGTAAGTACATTTCCCAACCTCTCTCTAGAGTGCTGTGGCCAATAACAGTGAACTTCTGCAAAGTTCATATCAGAAATTTCTTTATGAAGCTGTTATGTGTGTAAATTGTCTCAAAGGCTTCAGGTCAGATCTAGCTCACAACAAGTACATTATTTGGCTGGTGCAGTGTTCAGTAAATATCCAGACACAGCATTTAAAAATCAAAGATTTCACATAAAATTTTGGATTTGGGACTTTTCTGGGAAAAAAAAAATTGCCAGCATTTGGCAGCCCCAGTCTGTTTCTCCATGCAACTAAACTCACCTGTAGTGGCTCAACATGTACCTTCTCTACCTGGCACGGTTCTCCATTCAGCAGGTTCCCTGTCCCACAGCCCGTCATGCACTTTATTATGGACTTTGTGGACTTTTACCCCAACTTTGTGACATTTGCACTTGCACTGGTGATGGTCATGGTAATGCCACGAACAGGCCTGGTGTCTCCTGTGGAGCTGCTGGATCTCAGATGTCATTTAGGATATCCCTCATCTCCAAGCCGTTCTCTGGCCTAGGCTTTAGAACTCAATGAGTTTGCTAAATTTTAGAATCAAATATTTTATCTTTCTTTGGCTAGGTGAGATTTTTGTGACATAAACGCGTGCTGTGAGTGTAGATATTTATGTCTGGATTGAGAAGTCAACTTGCACCTTACAAGCTTCATGCTGGGACCCGGGGTTCACACTTTTCTGCAGTCTTCTTAAGGGCTATCTGAGAAGGGCTATCTTTGGACTTCATACTTCTCTCTCTCTCTTTCTCTCTCTCTCTCTCTCTGTGTATGTGTGTAAAATGAATTCAGCAAAAGACCTGTGTGGTGGATTATCTCATTAGCAGAGCCCTCGCAGGAGAAGAGTCGCTGGATGCTAAGCATGTTGATAATTACGTCCTTGGTTTGAGGCCAGAACCCCCTCTCCCTGCCCGGCTGCTTGCCAGAGACCACAGGCTTCCGCAGCCCCACACGGGAGAGCTTGGAGCCCCAGCCTCCCACTCTGGAGAAGTGAGCTATTTCTGTGTGCGTATGTGGGAAGGGTGGGAAGATGGAAAGAAAAGTGAGAAAATGTATGTAAGCAAATATTTCAAAGAAAAGAGGGGGAAGCTCATCTTTAAACAGCATTATAAAATAATCGATGCGATCCTGCCAGACCCCAAAATGAACAACAGGCCCCATGTCCCTTTGTAGCCCAGGGAGACACTCATCATTGCCAGTTTCAGCCATGGTGCAGCCTGGATATCCTCAAGAAAGGAAGCCAGTTTCAGTTCCCTTCTCACCTGCCTGGAAATGATCAGCGGGTCCCTGAAACTGCACTCAGCCCAGGTTTCAGAAGATAGCTGTGCTCTATTCCATCAGTCTTCTAGAATGATGCCTGGAATTCAGTGTGTTTAAGGCAATGCCTGAATGTACTTCAGCGTGATTCACTTACAGGAACAAAGGATGATGGTAAGGGAGGAAGAGGAATCAACTGAAAAGTTAATTTTCTTCTTTAATGTGCAGGAAAAACAACCAGGCAAGTTTTCAGCTAAACAAGAATCATTGTCACTTGTTCTCTTTCATTCTTTTCCTCTCCACACATTCCACCAATTCTAAAACTAGCTGCTGCCCTTCCTTTCCCCTTTAAGGGGCAAACTGAAAAGGTAAATGATGAGATTCTGAGTGAATAGTAAATGAATAAACCTGAGAGGAGAACATGGTGACAGAACTGAGTCAGCTGCTTATGAGGACAAATGTCCACAAGTGACATAAACCAAAAGAAATTGCACCAAAAACATCACTCTCAGTTTCAAGAATATTTTGAAATTCAGGCTTTTCTTTGTTTCAGTAGTTTCAGAAAGTATGTACATTTGCTTCTGATTTGGGCTTTTGATTCACTTTCCAGTTAAAAGGACATGGATTTGGCTCCATTTGAATTAGCAAACTAACATTTTTTTTTTTTTGGCCTAGGTTTGGTTCTCAGTTGAGACCCAGGCACACATAAGCACTAGTTCAAAAACACAGTTTTCAATATGGCAATGCTCCCTGGAGCCAAAGAGTCTAGTTATTGATTAAAATAATTCAAAATACCCAAATCTAATGGATGGGAAGTATCTGGAGGAGCTCATATTTACTCACAGAAAACTGAGACAAGGCCCAACCCATCCTTCATGGCAAACTGGGAATCAGTAGTGTCAGACACTTACCCAATAAATTTCACTTCATGCTGGTTCAGATGTGTTTATTGGCGTCAGCTATCAGTGTAATGAGGACGGCCTGAAGTCTGGTATTTCCTTCAGTAGTTAATGCTGTCGGGACCCTACTCAGATTCCTTTACAGCAGAAATGCACCAAGCCTCCAGTTGATGTGAATGTTGGCAGCCAACAAACAGCTCCTAGCCGCCCCTCCTCAGCACTGGCCCGAGCCTAGGAAGCAGGAGTCACAACCCCTTCTCCCCTCCGCCCCCCATATCCAGGATACAAGTCGCCTTAACTCACAAAAGTTTGACCAATGACTGACATGGGATTACAAAGGCCAGCCCCTTTGTCTCAAGGTAGGATAACTGTCATACAATTCAGGCTTCAGAGCTCCCCTGGAGTCAAGCTGTAAGAGCAGTCTCCAGTTGAGACCACACCCTTGCTTAGCTCCTTTCCTTGCTCCTTCTTGCTTTCCTAAGAGCACTCCCAAATGAGAACCCCCATCTCAGCCTTCTCTTTCTTCCAAGTGCTTTTTAGGTGAGGACGTCAACCACCTTTTGAAGGAAGTCATAGCTGGTGCAGATGTGCTCTGCCTAAACTCCTGTCTAATAACTTCATATTATGTTCCAGCGACCTGAGGAATGTTTTTGACTTAGCAAATTGACCCTTTTCTCTGTGAACCCACAATAGGCAGGTCTTCTCTGTCTAGGAACCCCCAGGTGAGTAGAGGTTTCTTGTTACTAATAAGAACAATATAGAGTCCAAGCAATACTGCATTTCCTTCTGAGCTAAAAAGAATTCCTTTTCAAGTTAACATTTTCCAACCTCCCTCTTTTGTATCCTAAAGTGCAAAACAAAAACAAAACAATAGGAAATGTCTCAACCCAGTAGTTCTATTATCAGCTCTGAGACAGTTCTTTCTTCGCTCTACCCCGACCCTAAATGACTCTCTCTTCCTCTTATACATGTTCCACACAGCTGGAAAGATGATTGAAGCTAGGAGGAAAATCAGCAAAACCACATAGTTTTGTTGCAGCAAAATGGCACTTCCTTCCTGGACATCCATGTTTAAGCTCTTTGGCCACTTGTATGATGGTGCTTGGGGATGTGATTCTCTATTGGACACTCCATTCTGTTGACTTCATGTCCACACTAACTATGTATGACATGAGCAGAGTATGGAACTTCAGACAGCAAATAAATAAATAGTTGTTGACCATCTACAATGAAAGCAATGTATCCAATTGGAAAGAGCTTGGGGATGTCTTTTCACTCTAAGGTTCAGTACTACGGATGGCCCAGTCTTTCTAATACGTTTACTTTTGGAGCAGATGCTGTGCCTGCCTTAGGGCTTTCTCTCATGCCACAGGAAGTTGCTTGCTTCATGCAGAAGAAACCTGAAAGAGGAGGAGAGTAGGGCACTCACACCAATGAGTGGGGCATGGGAAGAGGTATATGAATGTCCCAGCTCCATATTCTGCTATGAGACCCCTCTGAGGCTTGTTCAACACTGGTCCTCTTCAGGAAGTTCCCAGTGGGATTGAGCTTCCAGTTTTCCCTCAAGGAAACTCAATGTATGCACGCTTTACTGGTTGTTCTCCCTTCCCTCTCTTACTTTCCCCACTTATTTCTGTTTCCTGAGATCACCTCCTAGAAAAACTACCTGTCATCAGGTCGGCTTTTGGGTCACCCAAATAAGATAACATTTATCTATGCCTGTATCCTACGATGACCTCCTGCTAAGTTGCAACTTCTGTAATAGCATAGGGAAGGGAGGGGAAATTAAGAAAATTTCAAATCTCTTCCCAGGGGTCTCTCATTCTACTTGAAACATATTACCATATGATGGGCAGTGCTAGAATAGTGAGAGACACAAATTGCCATGAGAACACAGAGGAGAGAACAACCAACTCAGCCTGGGGGTACAGAGAGACTTCGGGGGGAGGCAATGTGTCTGCTGGCCTTGGAGGATGTGTGGTACAATGCAGTGATGCCTCACTGGAAGAGGGAGGGTTCAAAGTTGGCATAAGAGGTGAAAACCAATATATAATGCAAAGTACATTTTTGATTCTGGAATCTCACTCAGCTTAACATCACTGACAGTGTCTACATTTTTTTCTTTTTCTCTCTCTGTCTTAGCAAGACAATTTTTGTCATTTAATTCTTGCACGTATGAATTTATATTTACCAAACAAAGGGCAAGGATTTCCAGGCAGAAGGAGGAGAGGTGAAAAGGCATGGAGGCATAGATGTGTGTGGCAATGAGTCAGCATAGTGGGGTGTCCGTGAGTGAAGCCGAGAAGGCAGGTGGATGCCAGAGTGTGAGACCCACTAAGTGTCATGCTAGCAAGCTTGGAACTCATCCTGTGGGCTTGTGGAAGACATCAGAAGTTGCTGATCACAGGAACGAAGACTCTGGAGAGATCTTTTAAAACATTCACAGTGGGTTTCTTGAGACAACACATAGTCTCGTTTTTTTTTTTTTGACCTATTTTGTCCATCTGTCTTTTAATTGTTGCATTTTTACCACTCATATTTAAAGTGATTATTGACACAGTTGGATTAATAAAGATTGCATTTGTAACTGTTTTCTATTTTTTGTTCTTGTTCTTTGGTGTCTTTTTAAATCTTTCCCTCTTCTCTGGTGTTAGCTAGGCATTTTACGTGATTTCATTTTATCGCTTCTCTTAGCATACCAATTATACCTATTTTTAAAAGTTTTCAGTCTTTGCCCCAGGGTTTACAACATGCATTTACAATGAATCCAGGTCCACTTTCAAACAATAAAATACTGCTTCACAGGTGGTGCAGGTACCTGACAACAGGGTATTCTCAAGTCCTCACTTCCCTCCTTTGTAACATCGCTGCCACTTATTTCACTTAGAGTGACCTTCCAAAGCAAATCTGAACTCAAGTGGATAATGAACTTGGCGAGAAAAAAAATCTGGGGTGCTTTGAAATCTTGGAGGCAAGAGCTGGTAAGCAGTAGATTGTTTGCAAAGACAGCTAAAAATAATTCTACCCATCCCTGTACTTGGCCCCTTTGCAATGTGACTTTGCCACTTCGCGTCAATAAAGAGGTGGTGTTTCTTTTTCCAACCCTGAAACGTGGGCCTGGCTACATGACATCTAGGCCAATGGGACATTAGCAAATGTTCCACAAGCAGGACTTGCAAAGCGTATGTGCACTGGGGCTTGGCCTCTTGTTACTGGTACCTAAAATCTGAATGTCATTCTTATATAGAGCCAAACTTAGATCTGCTATAGAGAAACAAAGACATCTTAACGTCTGTGTGTTCTGCACTGTGGTCTGGAAAGCTCACACCTGTTGTTCTTGCAGGAAGGTCCCCTCTTCTGGCCACTGACCCTAACGAGGCTGCAATTCAGCTGCCAGGGAGTCAGATCTCATCAATCATAGGCTCATTAGCTACAGCGTCCATTTTCTAGACACTGCCAGCAGACAGCCCTCTGTTCACTGGCCTTTTAATAGCATTAGGAAAACCCTGGCTCCCGTGGTTCCTCTGGTCCTTCATATTCGTGAACACTCGCCGACCTACCCATTTTATTAAGAAACAGCCAAGATGCAGTACACTCTCCATCCTCCCCCCAACACACACCCTTTAAATAGAAAGTAAGCAGGAGCCAGAAGATTTATGGCTGATGATTTGGAATGCAGGAGAGAGCCCAAAGGAGTACCGAGATGTCCTTGGTGTTCAGACCAGCAGAAGTCAGCCCTGGAGGCCACTCCCCAGGTATGGCCTCCATCGCTCATGCTTGGTCAGATGTACTGCCCGCTGTCCCCAGCTCTAGCCCTCTGCCCATTCCCGTAAGCTACTGGCAGCAGTAGCACTCTATCACCACACTGCCATGTATAAAAATGTACAGAGTCTGCAGTCTTGAAGACATGAATCCCAGATCATTTAAAAATCCCTCCTCCCCCAGTTACGTTCTTTCTTTCTTCTCTCTCATCAACCCTTATTTCACAAGAGGGGCTTATTTCCAGGTCACGTTCTGAGAAGACTTTACGCAGAGCATAGATACTGCTCAGCATGCTCCAGAGAGGGGACAGTTGTAACTGCCCATATGCGAAAGCCTACCGTGCCCGTTTGAGGACTTAAAGGGCCTTGGGCCTCAGAGTCACTCTATAATCCCAGGATGGGCTTCCCAAATTTTGCCCAACGCATTTGGAAAGCAGTGAGCAGGCTTCCCTGGAATAGGCAAAAGGTGAGAGGACCCTGGTTCCCTTCTCATCTACTTTAACCGGGTCTGTCACAGCATCAGAAACTCTTAATCTCAAGGGATGGAGGGCCTTCCCTGCCTTAACCCATGCAACTCAGTCTCGTGGCAGGCGAGACTATCCAGAACCATCCCTCAGAGTATGTAACAGGGCAAGGGAGGAGTAGAGAGTGTGTAGGCAGAGAAATAGCCAACCAGGTCTTCATTGGTGGGATCCCAAACTGAGATTCTATTCAGGCCTGGGCACTCTAATAGCTCATGGCCCCATAAAGCCAACTAGGACACTGTGTGGCATGATGTCAGAAACAAGGCCTTGAATACAGACAGGCTGGGACGATTAGCTGTGTGGCTATGGCTATGTTCCTTGACCTGTCTGAGGCTGTTTTCTCATCTATAAAATGAGAATTGTTATCAGGCTTAAAGGGAATTTAAAAGCAAACCAGTTGTCACGTAAACACTCAGCCAAAAAAACAGAAGTTGATACCTCTGTTAATATTATGTTTTTAGTAAAATGATAATAATAACAATTATTAATGCTGGAGACACCAGTTCGGTATGGGGCCAGTGTGTAAGCCTGAGCCCACCAACAGCAATCCAGAGCCAGACATGCAGGGGCCAAGAGGAGCCAGCTCATGTCGGGGAGGGACAGGATCTCAGGGCCATGCCTTACCAGCCTAAGTGTCACCCACTTCTGCTTCTTTCCCACGTAGGAATCCCATCCCCAATTCCTGGCAAGTTCTCTGTCATTTGCCTCAGTTTGCTTGCACATGTATTTGACAGAAAATAAATAGCAGCATTAGGTTGACTGGGCCCACCTCCTGTGCCACTTGGTCAACAGATGACTTTGAGGTCATTGATGACTTTGCCAGTTTCCAAAAGGATCTCCCTTTGACCTGGTCTATTGCCAGAGTGCACAGTCTCTGGTACTTGCAGGTGGAGCTTTTGCCTCCTGAGCTCAGCAGCTCCTCCCACTATGCACAGCATTCTCAGAGAGGAAAAAAAACAACAATAACAACCAATAAACCAAATCAAACAGCCATTCCCAGAACTGCTGTGGCAGGAAGAGGCGCAGGCTCCACTCATTAACAAAATCAGTCCTGGTTATTGTCTTTAATATGTGAACTGAATCTTTACTGTGTTTTTATCTACCCCATTTATTCTTTGAAGACCCAGGATTTGATTCAGGAACCAGGTCAACAATATCAGGATTTCAAGTTGTTGACAAGGTATTAGTTTTTCTCATGTTCTTGTTCCAGGACTGTGGAAAGAACATCTGGTCTAAAAGTCTAAAGAATTCGAGTCTAAATTCTAATTTAGCCACTATCTCGATGGCTATAGGAATGGCACCCAAAGATGTCTTAGTTTTGGTTCCCCTAAAAACAGATCCTCAAATAAGGACCTGAGTATGGGAGTTTATTTGGGTAAGAGAGTAAGGACAGTGAGACAGGGATGGAGAAAATACAAGAATGGGTGTGATAACTGTAGCCAACTGGGGCTCAGTTCTGCTGGAGCCTGTCTGAGAAACCGTGCTGAACACACAAAGAATTGTCCCACTGCAAGCTGGGGTAGCTGGAGCACACAACTGCTGATGTTCAGTCATCTCTTTTGAGGGTTGCTCCAGGCATATTAACACCTCCAAACTTCTGTTGTGCCTGTCTGATACAGAGCAAACTCTCCTAGCACTGGAGAAAGTTTCAGGTAGTTTCAGGTAGAGAAGCAGCCATGCAGAAACTATCCCCCATAGCTGCATGTGAACTCAGGTGGGCTGAGGGGATATGGGGCGGGGCATCAATAGTGTCTGCTGCAAGGGTAAGCCCATCGTGTGGAGCAGGGAACATAGGAGTGAGTTGAATAGTATTTTATTGCCAGAACATACAGTATGTGGGGAATAATCTATATGTTCTCCATATAAACTTAAACACCCTTGGTTCAGCATCCTCACCTGCAAGGTGATCAGCAAGGTTGCTGCCAGAGAGATAGCTGGTTGAACCCGATATCCATATTCCCCTTCTTCCTCAGTAACCAAATGTCTAGCTGGGCACATGGTCACCCAGAGAAGAGACTGCATGACCCAGCATCTCCTAAAGATGGACATGGCTTTGGCATTTACATCAGGCCAATGGAATGTAACTGGGATTGTGGCATGGCCATTTCTGGGAATCTTCCTTTAAAAAAGCTGGCACATGCCCTTTCTTTTGCTCCCTCCCTCCATCTTATGGGATGGGGTATGAGAGTCACTATCTTGGACCATGAGTGGAGGACCACACCATGTGGCACCGCAGAGAGCTGGAAGGAGCCTGAGTTCCTGCAGACTTTGTGGGAACACAGACTAGTCCCCCACTATAAAGCTCCAGCCTTCTACTCAAGAGAGGATTTACCTTCTCTATGCCATGAAGTTTTGAGTACCTTGTTACTAACAATTGACTTAATCTTTTTTTTTTTTGAGTTGGAGTCTCACTCTGTCACCCAGACTGGAGTGCGGTGGCTGCTCCCGGCCACTGCAGCCTCAACCTGCTGGGTTCCGGCAATCCTTCCACCTCAGCTTCCAAGTAGCTGGAACTACAGGCGTGCGCAACCACGCCCGGCTAATTTTTTGATTTATTGTAGAGATGAGGTCTCGCCACGTTGCCCAGGAGGGTCTCGAACCCGCAGGCTCAGGTAATTCACTCACCTCAGCCTCCCAAAGGCGCGGGATTACAGGCTGAGCCACCGAGCCTGGCTGACTGACTTAATCTTAATGAATATAGTCTCTCTTAGGTCTACTTTTTCCTCTGAATTTAATGTTTATTTTAAAATAACAGGGAAAAAGGACCAGGAACCCTTGCTGGTCTCTGCCCCTGTTCTGGGGGCCACAGCCCCTTCCCACGCATATCCAGGCATCCATGCCATCCCTTGTCGTCCTTCCTTCTTCAATACCTGAATTCCTTGGGTTTCACCTGCGGCTGCAGCTCCACCTGGCACTGATAGCCACGAGCCTCCAGAAACCTTTGCTGTTTGAGGGGATCATTACCTTTGTGCCTCACATGCTGTTGAGACTCCCTTGTCCTCAGAACTCTGAGTAGGTATAGCAATGCCGTGCACTCCCCCAGCCCACCTCAGCATTCTTATGTTTCCCTGGGGACAGTCCCCACATGCTGACAGCTGCCACCTCTAGGTCCTGCATCCTGTCCCTCTTTGCTGGAAGACTTCCTCTGACACCACAGGAGCTTGCTCAGCCTAGATGTTTGCATCCCCAGGGGAAGCCCTCATCTGAACTAGGGGCCCTGTAGGTAAACATCCAGTTTTCTGTCCTTGAGGGAAATTCTGGCACAGTTCTTCAGAGAGTCCCTCGTAGTGTGGAGCCCTAGCTGCCCACTGTGGATACCCACTCACTAACACATTGTCTTCCCTGGTATCACTTCTCCAAATAACATGGGCAACCAGATCTTTTTTTAAATCTTGAATTCAAGGGGTACATGTACAAGTTTGTTACATGGGTATATTGTGTGATGCTGAGGTTTGAGCTTCTGTTGAATCTGGCACCCAAATAGTGAGCATGGTACCCAATAGATAGTTCTTCAACCCTTGCCCCCTCCCTTCCTATCCCCTTTAGGAGTCTGCAGCGTTTGTTGTTCTCATCTTTATGTCCATGTGTACTCAGTGTTTAGCTCTCATCTATAAGTGAGAACATGTGGTATCTGATTTTCTGTGTTAATTCACTTAGGATAATGGCCTCTAGTTGCATCTGTGTTGCTACAAAAGACATGATTTTATTCCTTTTTATGGCTGCGTAGTAGTCCATGGTGTATATTTACCACATTTTCTTTACCCAGTCCACCACTGATGGGCATCCAGGTTGGTTCCATGACTTTACTATTGTGATTAGTGTTGTGATGGATGTATGAGTGCAGGTATCATTTTGGTAGAATAATTTATGTTCCTTTGGGTGTGTATTCTGTAATGGAATTGCTGGGTCAAGTGGTAATTCTATTTTTAGTGCTTGAGAAATCTCCAAACTGTTTTCCACAAGGGTTGAACTAGTTTGCATTCCTACCAGCAGTGAATAAATGTTCCCTTTTCTTGCCATCATCTGTTGTTTTTGACTTTTTTAATAACAGTCATTCTGACTGGTGTGAGATGGTATCTCATTGTGGTTTTGGTTTGTATTTCTCTGATGATTAGTAATGTTGAGCATTTTTTCATGCTTCCTAATCACTTGTATGTCTTCTCTTGAGAAGTGTCTGTTCATGTCCCATGCCCTCTTTTTAATGAGGCTATTTGTTTTTTTTTCTCGTCGATTTTTTAAGTTCCTTATAGGTTCTGGGTGCCAGTCCTTTGTCAGATGCATGGCTTGCAAATATTTTCTCCCATTCTGTGGGTTGTGTATTTACTCAGTTGACAGTTTCTTTTGTGCCCAATTCTTCACCTCAGAAGGTGCTTTTAGGGGAACTGGACTTTTACCAACTCCACAGCTTAGAGAGGTCTAGAAGCCTCCCCAGGGGTCACCACAAATTTCTAGGGGTCTTCAGGTTTCTCTATTCTTGACTCATCCATCCAGACTTCCAGTTCTTATTTGTCCTTGAATCAACCTGGTCACAGAACACAGCCCCTTCATGGGTTTCCAGTGATCTATTTCCACCAATCTCTTTTCAAGTTTTACCAATTCCACTGAAGACTCCTGGGTGATAGAAATCACATGCCCTTGCCATCTCTCTGGCTCTCCCTCTCCCTTCCTGCCATCTTATTCCTATACACATCCCTCTGGATTGTTCCAGGAGCTCTCGGTTCTCCTCTCTCCACCCTGCAGAGCAGCCCAATCCTGAACACTGCAATCTACAAAGCCAAATCAAACTTGTAAGATTGTTGGCAAAACAAGGGGCCCTCCATTGAATGAGACCCACTTTCCTCAGAAAAAGGTGGGGTTTCATCAGCAGGGCATAGCAGATGCTGTCAGGGTCCATTCATATCCCCTTGATACTTACATTTCCACACTGAAAAAATGCAAATGGAAACCCCTAGAACTTTATGCCTAAAGTTTCCCCTGCCTTTCCAAGGGACAGGGGATAAGTTGAAGTGCCAGAGAGTTATT
This sequence comes from Carlito syrichta, assembly GCF_000164805.1. NCBI lineage: Eukaryota > Metazoa > Chordata > Mammalia > Primates > Tarsiidae > Carlito > Carlito syrichta. The sequence goes on along the minus strand of NW_007257841.1, from coordinate 912,875 downwards.
TCCCTCAACTGATGATAGAAGCATGTTGGTGGACACATACCCCAGCTCCCTCGCCTTGGGCTAGGAGTGGGAACAACTCTGAGGCTCGTTTCCCACAGTGGTGGCTGCTACGTAACTCACTCTGTGTCTTTTGCCTTCCCTTACTTCCCCACCCCTGATTGAGGTTCTAGGGGTCATATCCCAAATCACTACTACCTGTCTTATAGTGTGTGATTGAGAGAATGTTAAAGCAAGACAGTGGCAGAGCTGGAATCTGAACCCATGTCTGGTTGACCCTAAAATGATGCCTTTCCGGTATACCACGTGTGGCCCTGACCGGGTCTCTCAGGCAAGTTGGCCTACTGCCTGGTCCCAGTGTTTCCTGATATTCATGATTCTATTCCATCCCTGACTACACTATGCCCCTTATCCCAGGGGTCTCTCTAGTTTCTAGTCACCCCCACCCCAACATTCTGGCTTTGTTTTTAGACCACACGCTGAGCTAGGAGCTCTCATCCTGTAACCGTGGGAAACCCTCCCCACACTGAGACTGAGGGGGTGTAATTATTCATGGCTGTGGTTTGCCTGTGGCATGGAGTTTTCCAAGCTCTTTGCAGTTGTTTAGATGCAACCTGCCCAACATTTCTGTGATGTGGCTATAGAAAATTGCCTCTTGTTTTTTTTTTTTTGGCCCCCTCCTCAAGCCTTTGAAATGGACCACCCTAGCCCAGTTTAAAGTTTGCAAGGCTCATCTGTCTTCTGTTATACAACCTGCCCACCCCCCACTGGGCCTCTCCCACAAGAAAAACAAATCAAAACTAGAGTTCAACATTCCTGAGGAGGGGAGTACATTTCTTTTTCTGGCAAGCCCTTTGAGGGTCACCAACACTGCCAAAGAGTACATAAATCAGGGACACCCCAACACCATGTGTGGTGACTGGGGCTTGTCCCAGGTTCACACAGCATTTGACTGTGTGGGGTCCCTCCTGGGGCTATCTCTGCCATAGGACACTTCCTACACCATCTCTATCCCTAATTAGACAGGAGTCTGTTCCTGGTCTCTGTATCTGGGGAATCTCAAAGGAGCTGGTGGGAGGTGAAGATATGAGAAAGTGTCTCAAGTAGCCCTTGGCCTCACACCAAAACTGGTGATGAGGGAGAGAACGAAAGGGCCAGATGCAGAGATGACCTTGTAAAGCACAGCCTCTGGTGGGCATTGTTCAGAAACCCTAGGGAAGCTTGACTAAGAAGTTTGTTAAGCTCCTCCCACTTGACAGTTGGTTCTATGTGGGAGGGTGCCCATCAGAGACCATGTGGGCTGGGCCAGGGTACCTAGAGGACAGAATGCTGGTAACACCCCTTCCACAAGTGAGGAGAAATTGGAAAACTTGGAAGAGAGTTTTGGTGTGAGGCCAAGGGCTACTTGCTATTTGAGGCATGAAATGCTTCCTATAACTGGATACAAAAAATCACCAGGTGGCTTAGCTAGCAGGGAGGGGAGTATACCAACAGCGGACTTTAGCTAGGATGTGATTATGAATATGCAAATATATTAAACATACAATATAGTCTAGCTAGAATGCCTCTATGTTTGGCCAAGAATGACTGTCTGACAAGAGACTACATTAGAAAATGGGTTCTGGGTGCCCGTAAATTTGTAGTTCCTGAGAGTTTAATGGGTTCTTTTCTTTTTCTAAGTCTCTCTGAAATATAAAATCCCACTTACAAGGTTATTTCTTTAATGATGCATGTTCTGCATACAAGGGAAATGCAATCGTCACCTTGATCCCTGTCTCTTCTCCTGTCCAAATAGCTTGCCATCTTATATTCTTGTTGGATGTGTTAAGATGTTGTTAATAATCTAGGCAGTTAAAAAAATCAGTCAGTGTTGCTGAATAATGTAAATCGGTGCAACTGCTATTCAAAATAGTTTGGTGATGCCTCCAAAAGTTGAATATAGAATTCAACTAGAATTCAATATGACCCAACAAATTCCACTCCTAGGTATATAGCTAGGTAGATATCCAAAGGAATTGAAAGCAAGGACTTGAACAGATATTTGTATACCAATGTTTATAGCAGTGTTAGTTACCATAGGCAAAAGGTGGGAGCAAACCAGTTGTCCGCAGATGAATGGATAAATAAGACATGGTATATACATACAATGGAATGTTCTTCAGCCTTAAAAAGAAGTAAAGCACTGATATAAAACATGAATGGATCTGGAAAGCATTATGCTAAGTGAAATAAGCCAGACACAAAGAGACAAATATGGTATGATTCCACTTATATGAAGTACCAAGAACAGTCACATTCATAGAGAGAGAAAGCAGAATAGTGGTTACAAGGGTTTGGGAGGAGGTGGTAAGGTGTGTTACCATTTAATGGGAACAGAGATTCTATTTGGAATGATGAAATCGTTCTGGAGAGGGATAGCAGTGATGGTTACACAACAATGTGAATGTACTCAATGCCACTGAATTGTACACCCGGAAATGATTACAATGGTAGGTCTGATATTATGCATTTGTAAACGTGCATATTAAAACAAAAAAGTTTTTTAAAAAGTCATTCAGTGAGCATGTTTGTGATAAATATTTTCATTTTATATACAAAAATCTTTTTCTTTTTTTAATCAATATTTTTTATTATGATATTGTGGGGTACAGTTAAGGGTTAGGTATACAAATATGCTTCGTTCAGGCACCCTTGTTGATAAGAGGTGTCTCCCCATCCCCAGACAGATATTTACTACCATTAATCCCATCTCCCTTCCCCTCCCCCCCATAGTTTCCCACCACTGTCAGTCATTTTCTTATAGTATTACATTGGATGTTCAAGGTCCACTAAATGAGTGAGAACATGTAATACTCAGATCTTTGTTTTTGTGAGAGATCACTCAGTATTATTGACTCTAGTTCCATCCAGGTTGCTGCGAAAT
>NW_007257841.1:877915-909935 GCF_000164805.1 Carlito syrichta | reverse complement strand
CAAATTCATGATTTGTTCTTTTTTATGGCTGCATAGTATTCCATCGTGTATATGTACCACATTTTTAAAATCCAGTCCTCTTTTGAAGGACAGCATGGTTGCTTCCAGGTTCTTGCTATTGTGAACAATGCTGCGATAAACATACGTGTGCAGGTATCTTTTTTATAGAGTGATTTGAGTTCTTCAGGGTATATTCCCAGTAGAGGGATTGCGGGGTCATATGGGAGGTCAATATTTAGAGCTTTTAGGAATTGCCGCACTGTTTTCCACAGAGTTGTACTAGTTTGCACTCCCACCAACAGTGTAGAAGCGTTCCCTTTTCACCACACCCTCTCCAGCAACTTTATTTTTTGAGTTGTTGATAATGCCATTCTGACTGGAGTTAGGTGGTATCTCAGTGTGGTTTTGATCTGCATCTCCCTGATGATTAGTAAGGTTGAACATTTTTCCAAAAATCTTTTTCTTTAATCACTCTAGTTTCTCTTCATCCATTGCTACAAAGCATTAATAATCCTCTGTTTTGTGTCCAGGAGGGCCACTCTGCTAAGCTGAACATTCATTCACCGTGTGGTTTCAGGATTTTGAACTGATAATCAGCTTTTCTTGGGTGGTGTTGTGAGGAGGTGGGGGTGCTATGGGCTCTTGATGCTGAGTCCTTTATTCTGTCAATGATCTGCCTTCCTGGGAGACAAAAAGATTGGCAGATGCTGACAACAACTGTAAAGATTGCCCAGGCATTTCGGGTAGCAAATGGCTCATTAAAAAATTGGAAAAAAAAAAAAGACACTTTGATGAGTAAGGTATACATGAATCCATGAATCAGAAGCATGAAAAATAAATACATCTGAAATTTAGGTAGGTTTAAAAATTAAGGAGAAATAGTGCTTAGCAAAGTTATTTGTGGTTTTCCAAATTCAGATCAGTAACAATAGAAAAATCGTTCCAGATGTTCAGTGAAACTTGGGATGCAGCCAGATTCACCCAACCCAGCACAATCTGAGAAAGGAAGAGGAGAAGAAAAAATAGGAGGGAGAAAAAGAAATACAAGAGAGTGGTGGGGTAGCTTCTAATATGTATATTAACTGTGAAACTAAATATGCATGTTGGAAGATGCTAAATTCACTGAGCCTGGTAAATGACAAATGCCAGGGCAACCTGAGTTTCTGAATTTAAAATAACAGGATAGAGGTTTAAATTAGCTCCAATGTTGAACACTTGGGAATCTTTCCTACCTTGGGAATTCAGGGTTAGAAAGAGTCCTGTAGGGTGTATCGAATTCTTCCCTCTTGAATTGCACTTGGAGTCTTTTTTCTTTTCTTTTCTTTTCTTTAATGCAGTTATTTATATTTTGGCATTATTTCCCGAATTGAAAATCTTGTCATGTTAATTTATTTACAAGCTAACAGAGGCTGAAAATGCAGCGGTTTTTTTTTTTGTTTGTTTCATTTGTGTTGTGTGTTTTTTTATTTAACTGATAAGTCACAGTAATTAATTTGCTGCTGAGTGCCTGAGTTCACATTGAGAATGCTATGGGTAAGGTTTCTGGTGGTTGTTGGTAGTTGCCATGAGATTGAGTTAAATCAGTCCCCCATTTGTCCTTTAGAACACGACCAGAAATAAAATGGGTTGTTATTGGTAAGCCACCCAGATACTTTTTTTTTTTTGAGTTGGAGTTTCACTGTGTTGCCCAGGCTGAAGTACAGTGGCATGCTCACAGCCACCATAGCCTCTATCTGCTGGGCTCAGGCGATCCTTCTGCCTCAGCCTTCCAAGCAGCTGGAACTACAGGCACGCGCCACCACCCTCAGTTAATTTTTCAAAAAAATTTATTGTAGAGACAAAGTCTCACCAAGTTGCCCAGGTTAGTCTCAAGCGCTAGGTCTTCAGGCAATCCTCTTGCCTTGGTTTCCCAAAGTGCTGGGATTACAGGCTTGAGCCACTGCTCCCGATCACCAGATACATTTAAATTTAAAAAGCAACAAAAACTATCCCTAAGGAGTACAAAACCCCATCAGCTCCCCAACACTAAGATTGCTCATAAATGTCAAGTCAACTGGCTAGTTTATTCAGCACACATATACTGAGCACTCACTGTGTGCCATTCTTGCTCTGAGTGCCAGCAAAGGAAGACTCCTGCCTTTAAAGAACTCACAGTCTAGTGGTGGGTCTTCAGACTAAAAAACAATAATCTATAGTACAATTTATTAAGTGTTATAACCAGAAGCATGTCCACAGAGTTGTTGGAACCCAGGAAAACTAGTGAACGGTTTTCTGGTTGGGTGCCTGTGTGTATGCATATGTGTATATGTGTGTGAGAGAGAGAGAGAGGGAGTGTGTGTGTGTGTGTGTGTGTGTGTGTGTGTGTGTGTGTGAGAGAGAGAGTTCAGAGAAAACTAGTGAACGGTTTTCTGGTTGGGTGCCTGTGTGTATGCATATGTGTATATGTGTGTGAGAGAGAGAGAGAGGGAGTGTGTGTGTGTGTGTGTGTGTGTGTGTGTGTGTGTGTGTGTGTGAGAGAGAGAGAGTTCAGAGAAGGCTCCACAGAGAGACACTTGTCTTCTGTGTTGAAGAACGAGTAGAATTTCAAAAGGCAAAGGAAGGGGCGATTTCAGATAGAGGAAATTTCATGAATAAAATACTCTGTGATTCAGTCCCCCTCCCCCAAAATAACGAAAACAGTTTTTGTGAAGGAAACAAGGTTGACTCAAAACTCAAAAAACTCAGCTTGTCCTCTTCTTCTCCTTTCCCTTCCCTTCTTTTCCTATTTTGTCCTTCCCCTCCTGAACAGTTCAGTCCCAAACCATTAGCTGAGGCAGAGCAAGGTACACATCTATTCCAAGGGAGCCACAGACATTAATTTCCTGCTGAGTGCTGGAGCCATGGCAGCCCAGAGAGGAGTGTCAAAGGTTGATGGGGAGGACACCCACAAGAGGGCAAGAGGACAGTCACGAGACCTGGTTAGGGAGATGGCATCCACAGAGGGGGACAGTCAGGCCTGGGGAGTCAGAGTTTGAGCAGAGTTAAGAAAGCCTGAAAGGGCAAAGGGCAGCCTGAAAGGGGGTGTCAGTATCCAGGTGAGGTAAGGAGGGTGTCCATTTAATGGCAGAACAAGCAAGATGAAGGAGACAACTGTTGTTTTAAAAATGAAATAAACTTGGGGTTGAACATGCTAATCAAGTTCACTTATTCATGAAAGAAAAACATATGGAGCACATACCAAGTTCCAGACCCTGGGATGGGGGATGCAGAGGCAAATAAGGAGGACACAGTTTTCATCCTCATGGGGCCTAGAGTCTACTGAAGAAATATTCTGCTGAAAACTGAGGAATAAAGAAACTAATGTCCTTTGCAAACATTTAGATCTCATAATATGCACAGGTCACAAATGAAACCAATGAAAATGACACCCAGATTCTTATTGCAAGTGGGAGTGAAATAGAGCGCCTACTGCCCTAAAGGTTTACAAACAAATCAACTTTAGAAATGCTTGTCTAGATACGTCAACATTTAAGCCATTTCTCTGTTCCTCAATGGTTCTTCCATTCCACTATTTCAGATTCTTTTTTTTTTCCTGCTGAACGTACACGCTTTAGTTGTTCTATCAGCACTCATCTATGATTTTACTGACACTTGAGTAACGGTTTAACTGGGATGGAATTGTGGTAGGAGAGTTGTTTTCCATCAGCATTTTGAAGATATTTCTTTGTCCTTGGATGTCTATAGTTGTTCATAAGAAACCTGGTTCCAAAAGAACAACCATCACATTGATAACAATCTTTCTCTTATCTCTAGTAGCTTTTAAGATATTCTATTTGTTTTTGAGGTACTCTATTTCATCACATCGTAACAAGATGTGAATAGGTTCTTATTCAATCTGTTTGAGATATAAACTTCTCCTTCAATCTAAGAACTCATGTTCTTCAATTCTTTATCTCTTTGAATCTGATTCTTTCCCAATCTCTATACATTCTCCTTCTGGAGGACATGTTTGTTCTATTTGCTCTTTTGTTTATATCTCTTAATTTTTCTATCATATTTTCTATCTCTTTACATTTCTGTGAAATTTCTGGGTGATTATCTTGGCTTTATCATTCTATCCATGAATTCTTCCTTCCCCTATATCACCTTGTCCACTGAATTTTTAAAAATATGTTTTAATTGAGAGGTAATTTGCATATCATAACATTCACCATTTTAAAGTGCACAATTCAGTAGTTTTCAATATCTTTATAAGATTGTACAATTATCCCACTAATTTTGAACATTTTAATCACCCCAAAAAAGAAACCCTGGGTGCATTAGTAGTCACTCTCCATTTGCTTCTCCCCCGTCCTCTGGCAACCACTAGTCTACTTCCTGTCTCTATAAATTTGCTTATTCTTGACATTTAATATCCATGAAGTCATACAATATGTTACCCTTTGTGTCTGGCTTCTCACACTTAGCAAACTGCTTTCTTTTTTTTGAGTTGGAATCTCACTTGATCGCCCAGACTGGAGTGCAGTGGCCGCTCTCGACCACCGCAGCCTCGCCTGCTGGACTCCAGCGATCCTTCCGCCTCAGACTTCCGAGTAGCCGGAATTACAGGCATGTGCTACCACACCCGGCTGATTTTTTGATTTTTATTGTAGAGATGAGGTCTCGCTGCCCAGGCGAGTCTCGAACCTGCGGGCTCAGGCAATCCACTCACCTCAGCCTCCCAAAGGCGCGGGATTACAGGCTGAGCCACCGAGCCCGGCTGCAAACCGCTTTCAAGGGTCATCTGTGCTATAGCCTGTATAATGCTGTGTTCCTTTTTGTGGTCAAATAATATTTCATTATATGGATTGGCCATATTTTGTTTACCAACTTGTCAGTTGATGGACATTTGGGTTGTTTCCACTTTTTGGCTGTTATTAATAAAGATGCGATGAACATTTGTATACAAGTTTTTGTGTGAACATATGTTTTCAGTTCTCTTAGATATTTATCCAAGACTGAATTGTTGGGTCATATGGTAACTCTATATTAAAATTGTTGAGGAATTGGCAAAATTTTCCACGAAGTTTGCACCATTTCTTTTTTTTTTTGAGTTGGAGTCTCACTCTGTCACCCAGACTGGAGTGCAGTGGCCGCTCCTGGTCACCGCAGCCCGACCTGCTGGGCTCCGGCAATTCTTCCGCCTCAGCCTTCCGAGTAGCTGGAATTACAGGCATGCGCTACCACGCCTGGTTGATTTTTTTATTTATTGTAGAGATGAGGTCTCGCCAAGTTGCCCAGGCGGGTCTCGAACCCACGGGGTCAGGCAATCCACTCACCTCAGCCTCCCAAATCGCAGGATTACAGACTGAGCAACCGAGCCTGGCTAGGTTGCACCATTTCACATTCTTAGCAGCAAAGTATAAGAGCTCCAGTTTCTCCACAGCATTGCCAACACTTGACACTGTCCACCTTTTTTATTATAACCATCCTACTAGGCATGAGCTGGTATCTCACTGTGGTTTTGGTTTGCATTTTCCTAATGACTAAAAGATGTTGAGCATCTTTTCATGTGTTTTTAAAATTGGCTGTGTGTATTTCTTATTTGGAGAAACATCTATTTAAATCCTTTGCCTGATTTTAAAGTGGATTATTTGGTTTTTTGTTGTTGAGTTGTAAGAATTCTTTATAAATTCTGGATACAAGTTCTTTACTTGATATATAATTTGCAAAAAATATTCTTTCATTCTGGGGCTGTCTTTTCAATTTCTTGATGCTGTTCTTTGAAGCACAAACGTTTTTAATTTTGATGAAGTCAAATTCATCTATTTTTTCTATGGTAACTTGTGCTTTAGGTGTCATATCTAAGAAATCATTGCCTAATGCAAAGATCATGAATATTTACACCCATGTTTTCTTCTTAGAGTTTATAATTTTAGCTCTTAGATTCATTTTGGGTTAATTTTTGTATGTGATATGAGATAAGGGCCCAAATTCATAATTTTTTATGTGGATGCCACATTGTCCCAGCATCATTTATTGAAAAGATTATTCTTTCGTCCACTGAACTATCTTGGCACTTTTGTCTAAGATCAATTGATCAAAGATGTAAGGGTTTGTTTCTGGACTCTTAATTCTAGCCCATTGAGTTGTGTCTGCCCTTCTGCCAATACCACACTGACTTGATGACTGTAGCTTTGTGGTAAGTTTTGAAATGACAATCTAGAAGTCTTCCAACTAGCAATACCAGTGGGAGCTTCACTCCTCTCCTTACTGGTTAAGACAAGCAAAAGCACAGAGATCCCCCTCCTGGGAGTGCCCTCACAAAAAAGACTTCTTTCATGGACTATAATAAAAATAACAGGCACTAAGTTAGGCCACCCCATGTAATATTGTTTCATTTAATCCTGACAACAACCTTATGAGGTAGGTATTATTTTTATTATTTCCACTTACAGATTAGAAAACAGAATATGCCAGATATGTCCAATTGGTCCTCCACACGCACATTCTAGCCTTCCCCACATACTCTGTGTTATGAAGGGCCAAGGCTCTTAGTCCTCTAGCTTTTAGTTGGGTTTGGTAGGGGAGCCCCTGAAGGAGATCAGAGGATAAGAGGTGTGTGAAGTCAGGGCTTTTATGACCTTGTCCTTCCTTAGTGAGGGTGCCTCTGGTTAGCCTTGATCCTTCCAGAAGTTTATGACTCCCCTCAAAGCAGCGTGCTCTACACAACTCTTCCTCCTTTTGAATTCTAGGTTCTGGTGACCTCACCTGCCCTGGGTCTCTCCACACACAGGACTGGCCACAGCTTCTGGGAACTATGGTTTTCCTTCAAGTGGGCTGATTGGTCTTAGTCTTAGAGCTCCAACTAAATGAACCCCTTCTGAGTGTCATCAGTTCATCAGGTTCAGGAAGATGCACTCTTGAGGAGGGCCTAAGGAAAGTTCCACTAGATGTGCCGGTTTCTAGAGGCACTTACTCTGAAGTCCTTTGCCAAGACATTTAATATTAATGGTAGTAGTAAGTGGGGCAACTCTCAGGAATGAGCTTGAGGGAGCGTAATGGAACTTCCTGATGCAAAGTGCAAGCCCATGGAGCTTTATGTTAGACTCTGTTTTGAAAGGCCGACTGGACTCTGCCAAATGTGGAAAATCATTTAGAGTCTTTTAAACCAAGAAAGAGGGAAAGTCATAAGTTAAATGTCAAGAAGCCAGAAATGTAACTTCTAGCAGATGAGCCCATTAGCAATACTACTGAGACTTGCAGGTTTTGACAATCTTGCAGGTGATTTTGAAATTATCTGGGCAGGCTCCAAGTATCCGTGTTTGGAGACATGCTATGTGACAAAGGGGAGGCAATACCTATGTCAAGCTTGAAAATTATGGCTACCACTTCATCCTCTTTCTCTTACTTATTTCAGGATGCCTACTACATCAAAACAGCATGTAAACCACCTTAGAGCTCTTGAAATGTTAACTCTTTTGTTGTATTTAGAAAAAAGACTCAGACCTACTGAAAAGTTGCAAGAATATTTCACTGGACTCAACATATCTTCCACATGAGCCACCCATTCCTCACATTTTCCTGTGTGCTCCCTCTTTCAGTATATAAGGTTGAGCCATATGAAATAACACATTATTATTTTTATTTTTCATATTCATACTTTTTAATATATAAGAGATGGATAGATAGATTAGGTGATAGGTATTTTGAGACAGGGTCTTCCTGTGCCACAGGAGTACAGACTGGAGTGCAGTGGCATGATCATAGCTCACTGCAACCCCAAACTCCTGGGCTCAAGCAATACTTCCACCTCAGCCTCCCAAACTGCTGAGATTTCAGGTGTGAGCTTGAGTCTTGATTTATTGGTCCTGAGTGGTAGGGGAGAAGTTATGTCCCACCAGAGAGAAAAGCTTCCAATGTGCCTGAGACGAGACACTCCCTATGCTTGAGAGCTTAGAAAAAAAAAAATCTGAGGGTTTTGGACCACTCTAGAGAAGGCTTAGAGGAGCCAACACAGTGAAGAAAATTCTTGTTGCGTCTCCATCAGCAGCACCACACTCCGTATTTCCCTTCTCCTGGGTGAGTGAATTATCTGTGGAGTTTTAGGGGCTTTTCCCATGGTTACACATTCTAGGGAATCCTTGTCCCAAGTCTACATTTCTCTGGCTTAGAAATCAGAGAGATATATGACCCACCTAGGTTCCACCCAGCTAATCAACAGTATGTTATTAGTCCCCAACTATAAAATGAGGACAAAATTTACATTGCTCATTTGTAATGATTCAAGATGGTAGCCATAAAATCCTGGAACACACAGGCTCTCAGTGAAAAAGAAAAAAAATTAATCTCTTTATTTCTTAAAAAAAAGGTGTTTTTAAAAAAATTAAATTTTCTCCAAAAAAATAAATAAAGCGGAAATGTCAACTCGGCTGACCTTATATTTATGAGTGCGTGTATATACATGTATACTCATGCAAAAAGAAACAAATATATATTATATTTATAGATACATGATATGTGTATATCTACCCATTAATGGATTGAATGAACTATAATCTACTTATAGGTATACTCTCCTATGTATTATACTCTTTCTATGTATACTCTTTCCATGTATTATACTCTTTCTGTGTTTACTCTTTCTATGTATTATAGAAACACAGGAAGAGGAAGCAATAGCAGACACTGCTGATTGGATATGCCAACACCAATTCAAGTCCTCTTCTCCCATGCCAGTCTTCAGTATAAAAGTAGCAGAATCTGAATACTTCACAGCTATGAACTGTATGAAACTGTATGGTGCATAACACCATAATACATACATACCAGTTTGTATGCCACTGAAGATTCAGTTAGGAGCAAAACCAGACCTAGTTCCTGTCCTTATATAGTTTTCAGTCAAGATGGAGAAATAGACACTACTTGAATAGATGCGCAAATATAGAATTATAACCATGATACATGCTACAAAGGAAAAGCATCATGCTTCTACAGGAAAGTGTAACAGGAGGGTTAGGGAAAAATGTTACGCTATTTTATGTTTCCACCAGCAAAGTATGAAGACTCCAATTTTTCCACATTTTTGTCAAACGCTTGTCATTTGCCATATATATGTGTGTATATGTGTATATATGAATATATTCATATATATATGAATAGGTATGAAGCGGTATCTCATTGTGCTTTGATTTGCATTTCCCTAAGTATGTTGGACATCTTCTCCTGTACTTATTGGTTATTTGTACATATTATTTGGAGAAATGTCTATGGCCAGGCATGATAGCTCGTGCCTGTAATACCAGCAATTTTGGAGGCTGAGGCAGAAGGATCCCTTGAGCCTAGGAGGTCGAGACTGCAGTGAGCCATGGTTGTGCCACTGCACTCCTACCTGAGTGACAGAGTGAGAACCTACCTCAAAAAAAAACACAAGACAAAATTACATGCATTATACTATGGTGTTATGGCACAGTTCTGGTCAATAGGATGTAAACAGGAGCCTCTAGGTGATATTAGGAATAATACTGGCTTCTCTCCCGAAAGAACTGATGCTGCTTGCATGGTCCTTTCCTTTTTCTACTTTTCCTTGGATGCAGATGTGAGGCCTGGAACTGTAGCAGTCATACTGTGGCCATGAGGGAAACCATTATCAAACCAAGGGGGAAAGGTCAATCTGCTAAGAATGGCAGTACAGAATCTGGGTCTGCAAGGGCGTTATTGAGTAGCTGAACTGCTTATTATAACCAGCTCCCTTAGATCTTCTTGTTATACAAGAAAAAATTAATTGTATCTGTGGCACACTAAATATATATTTAGTCTTTGTCCTGGTTCCCAGCACATAGCTCCTGAAGCCCTTGGACTCTCCAGAGTGACAAGTCTTTGTATGTGATGAGATGACTGGTGGCTGGGGACTTCTAGATAACTTCAGGATGAGGGCTGGTACAAAGATCAAGGCATATAAGAGGCATAATAAGAGGGTTGGGACTTTCGACTCCTTCCACCCCACAACTGCCACCTCCAGGGAGCGGGGAGGGCTGGAGGTTGAGTTTATCACTAATGACCAATGATTTAATCAATCATTGTAATGAAAGTTCCATTAAAAAAAACCCAGACTGTGGGGTTTGGGAAGCTTCCAGGTTGATGAACACATTACGGTGCCAGGAGGGTGGCATACCCAGAGAGTTTGGATGCTCTATGCCTCTCCCCAAACCTTACCCTACTCATCGCTTCCATTTGGCTGTTATTGAGTTGTACCCTTTATAATAAACTAGTAATGGTAAATAAAATGTTTCCCTGAGTCTTGTGAGCCATTCTAGCAAGTTATCAAATCTGAGGGATCAGTTTGGTAATTCCCAACTTGAAGCCAAGTTGCATAGAAATGTGGGTACTCCGAGGACACAATACTTGTGACTGGCATCTGAAATGAAGGTAGCCTTGTGGGACTGAGCCCTTAAACCTGTGGAGTGTGATGTTAACTCTAGGTAATTAGAGTCAGAATTGAACTGAATTGTAGGACACTCCACTGGTCCCCAGAGAGTTGGAGAATTGGTTGGTGTTATGGAAAACCCACACATTTGGTGTCAGAAGTGCTGTGAATAAAAACAGCTCAGTGTCTAATAAACCTCCTGTAAATTGGGCTCTATTACATAGTCTGAAAGCATTCCTAACAGATAGAGGCATAACTTTGGGAGTTATTTCCAAGGGAGACGAAGTCTGAAATCACTGAAGTTTGTTAGTTCCATTTATATCTGGAGGTGGAAAAAAGATAACTAGTTTAGTTTAAGAGATGTTAAAATTGTCATCACTTTTTTGAGTACTTGCCATGTGCTTTAACACATGCTATCTTATTTAATCCTCAGTCCAATCCAATGAGCTCAGGTAAGGAATGGAGACTTTGCCTGAGGAGAGGGTCATGGGACTAGCACAGTTGTGCTGTGCTCTCTCTAGCACATTGACCAGGGAAGGCTCCTGTGGGAACAGGAAGGGGCCAAGGGCAGCACAAGTTGGGTATTGGCCTGAAGGTTTGTCTTCAGTGTCACAGAGGATTAGACAGGGAGGAAGGATAGCCAGGAAAATGCATGACCATGGAACCTAGGGGGTACTGTGAGATGGCCATGAGATCATGGTGACCTTAGAGAAAAGGGCATAGGGGTAGATGCTGTAGTGTTTCATGGTCTGGGCATGCATGTGGAGAGAGGACTTAATTTACCCACCCCAGCTCTCCTCTTCTCCACTTTAACAAAACATTGGAATAGTTGCTCTTCGGATGAGGTTTGATTTTCACATCCCATGAGTCTGTGCTTCACTCTGGACACAGGAAGAGAACACTTCTGCTTCTAGAAGTCTGGTGATGAGGAAAGAGAGAGAATGAGATAGGGAGGGAGGAAGGGAGAGAGACACATGGGAAGGAGAGCATTAGGCTGACTGCAGAGTTTCAGGACAGAAGACAGACCGACCTTGGCTGCTTTGTGTAGTCAAAGTGAGAGTCCAAGAGAGTCAAAACAGAGGGGTGGTGATGGAAGCATGCCAGTGGGGCTCCTGATGAGGCAGGAGGGTTGACACTGAGGTATTATCACTCTCACACCAGTCAGAAAAACTGGGAGGTGTGTGTTTTCTACTCCTTGCCTGACAGCCACCATGTGCTGATTTATGGCATCTCATGGTGCTCTGCTCTTCGCTTTGCTGTTCCTATTTGGGTTCCTCTTACTCATCTGTTCAGCTAAAGTGTCTGCCTTCCACATCTTAACTTGCTCTCAGCCCCCAGAATGGAGCCTGGCACATGGTGTGACGTCAGCCCATTTACTGACTTCATTAGAGGAAAGTAGCTTTTGGTTGGGGTCTCTGACTGTTGTTTAATTTCTTGTTTAGACCATTGTTGCCTAGCTTCATTAAAGCATGTGACAGTGGCACAGGAAGCAAATGCCAACTGTTGGCATGCTCTCCCCACCCTCCCCTACGACCCTTTTCCCACAAATTGCCTGAATGGCACTAGCACTTATTCTGGACACCTTTCTCACCCTTCTCCCTCATGTCAGGTCCATATGAACACTTGCTTCCTAAATGTCACTTCTCTCCAACCCCACTGTAGGATTTTGCCCACCCTGGCTTGTTCACATGAACCAGTCTAACAGTTTCTTGTCGTTGATGCTTTCTTCTCACCTTCATTCAGAAGCCCAAGGTAGTTTTCTAAACTAAAAATTGAGTCCCATCTCTTCTTGCTTAAAACCATTGTATGATCTGCTATTACCTTGCAGATAAAGACTAAACTCATGGCTATGGCCTTAAGGATCTGTATGGTCCTAGGTCACTGGGGCAGCCTCAACTCACTCTTTCCTGAGTGGTGTTTTTAAAGAGCCAGCTACCATGTCTGCTTTGAGTTTCTCAAGCTTGCCATGTGCACCCTTATCTTGGGTTCCTTGTTTCTGTCTAGAATACTCTTCTCCACCTCCCACACTCTCATCATCTCCTTGAGTCTCTTCTTGAGTTGCACATCTCAGTTCAAAGGTCACTTTCTCAGGGAAGCCTTCCCAGTCCACACAAAGCCCGGTAAAGCCCTCCTGTTACACTCCTATAGAAGCACGATGCTTTTCCTCATGTAGCATGTATTATGGTTATAATTCTGTGGTTATAATTCTATATTTGTTCATCTATTCAGGTAGTATCTATGTCTCCATCTTGACTGAAAACTATATAAGGACAGGAACTAGGTCTTGTTTTGCTCTTAACTGAATCTCTAGTAGTAGTGTGGCAATAAGTATGTTTTGAAAAATGAAGTGATGACAGGATGGATGATCAATGGTCAGAGACTAGATTCTTCTTTTCTGCTAGGGGAAAATATTACGCTTTTTAATGCTTCCACTAGCAATGTATGAGGATTCCAGTTTTTCCATATTTTGTCAACACTTGTTATTTGCCATATATGTGTGTGTGTGTGTGTGTGTGTGTGTCTATATACACATCCTAATTGGTATGAAGTGGTATTTCACTGTGTTTTGATTTGCCTTTCCCTAATGATGTTGGGCATCTTTTCATGTACTTATTGGTTATTTGTACATATACTTTGAAGAAATGTCTACGGCCAGACATGGTGGCTCATGCTTGTAATCCCAGTACTTTAGGAGACTGAGGCAGGAGAATCCCTTGAGCCTAGGGGTTTGAGACTGCAGTGAGCAGTGATTGTGCAACTGCACTTCAGCCTGGGCAACAGAGTGAGACCCTACCTCAAAAAACAAAACAAAACAAAACAAAAAACAAATCCTTTGCCCACTTCTTAATTGAGTTGTTTGTCTTTTTATGGTTGAGTTGCAAGGGTTCTTAATATATTCTGGATAGAAGACCCTTATCAGATATATGTTTTGCAAATATTTTAGAAGAATCCTTATCATTGTTCCCTCCTGAAACATCCCTAAAAATGACAGCAAAAGAATAAAATGAATTTCATTCTAGACAGGGAGAACAAGAAGCAAAAAAACACAGACAAGTGATTCTAAAAATCTTGGAAGCAGAGAGTATTTGGAGGTATGGTCTTTGACTTCGCTCATGAAGGCAGTCTTAGTTCAAGTGCTGAGAAAGAATGAGACAGCCTACACTACAGAATTCTGGAAAAGTCCAGGGCAGAAGTTGCAGGGGAAACAGAGAGAAAAACATTAACTTTGTCTATATATACAGTGGATAAACACTAGGTCTCAGCCACCACCCACAGGAAGTGAGAGATTTCTTTTCTGGAGAAAATGATTCCCTTCAGGTTTTTCAGATTCAGGGTCATGGGCGCAATGGAAGTGGCAGAGAGGTGTGGGACTCACAGCAGGCAGGTGAGCAGAAATCTCTGTTGTTTCTTTACCTTGTCCCCAAATGTGGGCATCTGGGAACCTCTACCCCAGGCACGAAGCTAGAAAACTGGAAAGTTCTTCTCAGAAGAATCTGCATAACCTCAAAAAAAAGTCTCCTGATTCTGGGATAGGCTTGCATGTAGCCTGATCACCCCAACCGACGCTGACCTGTCCAAGAAAAAGACACTCTTGGAGCCTGCCTCCACAACATAATGTACTTACTCATTAAATTAATCCCCTCGGAGAGTAGAATATGTATTTCAGCCAAAAAATGGAAGGACAGAATGTCACGGAAAATAAGCAACAGAGAACATAAAAGCAGTCTTGAAAATTAAAAATGTAGCCAAATTTTTAAAAAATTAAATAGCAGAATTAGAGAATAAAGTGTAGGAAGTCTCCCAGAGAATAGAACAAAAAGTCAAAAATAGGGATAGAGCAGAGAAGATTAGAAAGTTAGATAATCAATCCAGAATTCCAGAAAGGGAAATGAGACAAAAGAGAAGGTAGGGAATTATTAAGGAAACATTACATGAAAAATTTTCAGAACTTTTAGGCACAACAATCAACCAATTCAGGAAATGGAAAAAACAGGAATTTAAAAAAGACTCTAACATCTTCCAGGGAGGGGCAAAAATGGTCCCACACAAAGGACTGGATGCATAATGCCATTAAATTTCTCAAGAGCATAATGGAAGCCAGATGATAATGGAGCAATGAATTTAAAATATGCAGAGAAATAATATTAAATCAAGGAATCTACAACAGGGACTCAAAAAAACATGGAATTTATTTATTAAGAAATGTGTATTCTTACATGTTTCAACTTCAGTTACCTTCAAAGTATTCTCTGTTTGAGGCAATATACCTATTAAGATGCTTGATAGATCTTGACAGTTTTCAATAGCTTTTGAGCTCACCAATTTTGATGCTCACATCGGCAAAAAGTTCCCCTTTGAAGATTTTTTCATCTGGAGAAACAAACAAACAAAAAGTCGCTCGGGGCAAGACCAGGTGAATAGGGAGGGTGGAGCATGCCATTTTCTGTCAAAAACTGCTGAATACTCAGCACAATGTGGGTAGGTATGTTGTCATGGTGAAAGAACCAGTCACCTGTTTTCCACAAAAAAATTCACCGAAGCCAAATGCAGCCTCTCACAACAATGCTACCCTGGTACACTGATGCTGATTGGGTTCCTAGAACTTGCCTGGGGGGAAGCCTGTGTTACAAGGGGTCTGCTCTCCAAAAAATAATTCCGTGGGCTTTTTTGTTTTTGGTTACCCCTCATATGTCTCTAACCTATCAATCAAATTTGAAAACAAATATTTTTAGATAGGTACAAACTCAAAAAATTTGCTTCTCAAGCAACTGATGTTGGAAAGCTACTGGAGGATGTGTTTAAGCAACATAGGGGAAAAAAATAGAAAAAGAAAATAAAAGATGAAGACATTAGATCCAACAAGGCAGAGAAACAACCCAGAAGAGTCATGGAGGGAAACTTGGGATGTAGTCCATAACCAATCCAGAATAAGGAAAAGGATGGAGAACTATAGTAGAGAGGCCTCTAGAAAGTCAACAGAACTGAAAGAGCATCTGACATGCTTGGTCATTTAGGAAATGGTATGCATAGGCACATTACAGATCCACTGAAAGATATGGAGAAAAAATAATAATAAGTACATAGAAAATGAAGTAAGATCGAGGCAATGATTAACTCCAGAAAAAACAACTTGTATGAGTGATGAAAAATGAAAGTGCCTCTCTGACTCAGCAGTGATCAATATTTACATAGTCATAAATAATGTAATCACTGGCTACTTGTTTAATTCCTGAAATAGCATATTAGAAGAATGGATGTAGCTGGGCTCGGTGGCTCAGCCTGTAATCCTGCGTCTTGGGAGGCTGAGGTGAGTGAACTGCCTGAGCCCGCAGGTTTGAGACCCGCCTGGGCAACTTGGTGAGACCTCATCTCTACAACAAATCAAAAAATTAGCCGGGTATGGTAGCACGCGCCTGCAGTTCCAGCTACTTGGGAGGCTGAAGTGGAAGGATAGCCGGAGCCCAGCAGGTCGAAGCTGCAGTGGCTGGGAGCGGCCACTGCACTCCAGTATGGGTGACAGAGTGAGACTCCAACTCAAAAAAAAAAAAAAAGAAGAATGGATGAAATGGCAAGGGAGTGGTGATCTGTAAGAGAGCGAAATCCTCATATAACCTAATAGGAAGTCAATGATCATTTAACACTGATAAATCAAGAAACTACAGCATAAGCATGTTATTTAGAAGTCACAGGATGAATACCTAAGTGGTTGTCTCTGGAGAGTAGACATGGAAGTTAGGATGGGGAGGAAAGGAACCAGTGTTTTTTGTTGCCAGACTTGCAGGATTATTTCATTTTGAAAAAAAAAAAAACTTTGAAAATCAATCACAAAACCATAAGGAGGCTCCTTTAAAATGTGTGCTTTGAAGCCAAGAACTGAAAGTTTCCACTCCATTTACCTGCAAAAAAGGTGAGAGTGACATGCATGTTCCACAGGATTTGAACAACCCAGAGTTCAATAAGTTCCCTCATCATCCCCTCCCCCAATACACACATCCTGCATTTGTGAAACCCTTTGTGCTTTAAGGAGAAAAGGAGAAAACAAGTGTGAGCAACTCCAAAAATCACAGCCCAAAGCACATATTTATTTGTTCACAGACAACTCCTCAGATTTGGTTGGAGAAACTTAAAATCATTAGTGTCTACATTAGTGTCAAATGTGTTATCTGCAGTGTTTTCCAGCGGAGTAGCACATGTTTCAGAAATAAGTGGGAGACCAAAAGGAGGGAGCCAGAAAGCCAGGAAGTGTGACTCAGACATTTGCTTTTAACTTTAATTAGTCAGCCCTGCCAATTTACTTCTCAGAAGGGGAAGCTCATCTTCTACCCTCTTTCTTCTAAAGAGATTTCAAGTTAGTCTCACCCAAGAAGTAAACCACTTCGTTGCCATTGCACATCTAATGAGACCTGCTTCCATGGTACTAGCCAACGTTCACGCGGCACATCAGTCAGCAAAAATATATTGATCACTGACTGTTTTTCTTTATCCTCGCACTCTTTCATAGGACTCCCTGATGCTAGTGGATTTCTCAAAGCAAATCCAAGTCCCAGAAGGTTGCTAAAAGAAATGATGGTGTGTATATTGGCTCAGAAACAGAATTGCAAAGTGCTTTCCAGTTGGTAGACTTGCAGAGAAGATGCACGGAAGTGCAGACCGAATTTGATTCAATAAACATTTATTGGGTGCTGACTGCATGCTATTCTGCTGAGATACAGAAATGACTAAGTCCTGGAACTGGCCCTCAGTACCCCAGTGTTGAATCGTAACTCTTGTTCCAGGCTCCTCTTTTCTGTCCCTACAGTACAGGGGGAGTCTCACACTGTCTTCTAGGCAGGAAGGAAAATGAAGGGAATTGACCAATCTCTCCAGCTTGGGGTTTCTTCTGTTATTCCGTAAAGAAGTGGGATAGAGTTCACTGGAAGCCAGTGGAGTTTGTGTGTGTTGGGGGCTTTACTAGTTTTCTGTATCCTAGATACAAAATTACCTTTGGTGGTGTTTTAAACAATGCTTTTAGGAAGAATTACAGTCTGAGACCCCAAATCATATAGACTCAGAGGACTTGTTTAGCTAACTTTCTTTGTTCGGTGGACCAGGCCTTCAGAGTATCTCATATGAGTGTTCCCTCACCTCCCATTCTACTACTCAAACCCTCTCAGCTTTCATATTTTTTTCTGTAAGTCCTTCCGTTCTCCTTCCCCCGGGACATCCTCCCTCCCAACCTGACAAAAAGTCTCAGTGATAGCTGCCAGCTATCCCCTCAGGCATATTTTAGTTGGATATCAGTGATGTTTCTTCTGTCCAGGTCTTTTCTGGGACATGGCTGGGGGAACCTCACTACCAATGGCAATAGCCTGAATATGCTACTCAGACCCCTTATGGTCCTCAGGCCTTTACACACCCAACACTTGCCATACCATAGTTTTGCTCCCATCTCAAAGGCAAGGACCATTTGAAACAAGGAAGAGGTTGAAGATTCTCCAACTGGAGTTTCCAATTTCTTGGGAGGGTATTAGAAGTGAAGTTTCAGTTTCCAGAATGTTAAAATATAAACACACTGAATTTGATCATCTAAGCTATTATGATATATCACTTACGGGTCAATCAAGAAAATAGAAACCATCTAGGTATTTCAGACAGAGAGAATTCAGTACAGAAAACTGATTACAAAGCACTGGAAAGGCTGGTAAAGCAATGGGGAGAATGAGTGCCACCCAGAGATCAGTATGGGCTGGAATGGAACTCGTGAGCCTGGGAAGATGCTGATGCAGAAGCATATTCCTAAACCAGTGCTGGAACTGTGGAAAGGGGCAGTCTTGGCTCTACTGCTGAATCTGGAATTACCCTATTCGTCCTACTTCTATGACAGCACCACCAGTTATTGTCACAGTATGGGAGCCAGAAGCAGATGGCTTTTCTCTTCCTCCTTCCACTGATCTTCATCCAATGTCTCCATTGGCCAAGGCTAACAGAGAGCTTGCCAACAGGGATTCTGGAAATATAGTTTACAGTCTTCCAGCCTTGAACTTACAAAGCAGCGTAGAGAAGGGTGGGGCTGAGAAACAACAGGAAATAACCTGCACATGGAAATTCCCATCCTAAATTTTGATCTGTACTGATCCACACAGATTCTCTGATGTTCAGAAAGTTTGATGCTAAGGCATTGGGACATGCACTGGAAAAGCTGCTTTTGTCACTTCCACTAACCATAGTATGACAGCATCATCCTTCAGTGCAGCTGGAATCTTGGGTCCTAAGGCCTAGAGGGACTTGACTTTTCTGCTAGAAGGCACACATAAGTGTTCTGTATGCATTAGTCAATTAGTTATGCTGTTATTGCAGAATACCAAAATGGGATGGCTTATGAACAATAAGAATTTATTATTCATAGTCCTGGAGGTTGGAAGTCTGAGATCAGGTGACAGCATGGCCAGTTCTGGTGTGGGCCCTCTTCTGTGTGGTAGACTAGAATTTCTTATATCTTCATACGGTGGAAAGAGGCAAGAGAGCTCTTCTGGGTCTCTTACAAAGACACTAATTGTTTTCATGATGGTTTCACCCTTATGACCTAATCACTTCTTAAAGTCCCCACCTCCTTATAGCATCACCTTTGGGGTTAGATTTTCAACATATGATGTTTGGGGAAATACCAACATTCAGGACATAACACTGCATATTTATGAAAGGTAGCTCTGAAGCCAACTTTGTATAGCTCCATAAAAAAGACAAATATGAAAACCTATTCTTTCCCTTAAAAATTCCTTAGAAAACAGTATAAAAATATGATCTTATATAAAAGATTGGCTCTTTATATGCCAAAAAGAAACTGTTTGGCAAGGTAAGACACTAGGCTTTGTTACCCCAAATCAGTACCCAGCCTATGGGGGAATGTGTTTCAAAAATACCTCACTCTTCTGAGAGTCAGATGAATTATAGAAACACAGAAACACCATCTAAAATATTCTGTATTTACAAGTACATATTAAGGTTGTTTTTAAATTTTAAGTTATTTATGTATAGCACTAGAGAATATTAAAAAGCATAAAGGAAAAATTAATTCTCAACATTTTAATGTATATATTATTCTTATCTTTTCTGACATATGGAGAAAATATCTATCATTTTCCTTTTACAAGCATTTAAAAATTAAAAGTCAGTTAATTATTTTAAATATTTTCTTGCATACCAACAAGCCATTAAGTCAACTTTCACAACATAGTTTTTAATAGCTTCTTGTATCTATCACAAAAGTTGTACCATAATTTATTTAACTTGCTTTATAGGTTGGATATTTTCTTTTTTTTATGATGGACATAAACAAATATTTTTGCAGGGCTTTGATTACTTCTATAGCATAGTGGAATAATTTAGAGATAGAACTGCTGAATCAAAGGACATAAATTATTTTAAGTCTTTTGATGCACAGAGTCAAATCTCGTCTAGATACATGGAATAAATTTCCATCCCATACAGGCAATGCACCAGAGTGGCTGCTTCCTCAAATCTCACTCACTGTAGGTTCTATCACTTAGGAAAACACAAAATAAACAAACAATAACAATAGAACACTCAAAAAGGCCACGTAAAGGCATGGTTTTCACTTGCCCAAATGTTAGAATCTATATTTTACTGATCCCAAGATGCACTATTTTCTTCATATTTTAATGTCTGATATTGGTGGGGTTGAGCACCTCTTCATTTATTGTTTATTGTTTATTGTTCTTGTATAATTATAATAGCACTACATTTCTTTCTCAAGAATTATAATTTGAACAATAAATGACATGATTATCCTCCAAATCTATCACATACTGGTTCTGGACAAAACTGGGCATTATGGTAGCCCTTAGGAGAGCATTCTAACCCTGTCCTAGAGAGTCAAGGATACCTAAACTGAGACTGAAGGATAAGAAGGCATTAATTTGTGGAGGCTGTGATAAGAAGACAGATCAGGTCTAGCAGAGGGCCTCACCAGGCAAAGGCTCAGAAGTGGGCAGGACACTCCGGGATGGAGTCATGCAGTGGCAGTGGCTAAGTCTGAGGAGCACTGCAGTTTTTGCCCTGGATTCACCTTCATGTACTGATGACCTCTGTAGAGCTGTGTTTGGAATTTGTGACCCTTCTGACCAGAACTAGGGTCCCAGGTTATTTATACATATAATACAAGATGAAGGGGAGATTTTACAATGGACTAGCGAACCTAGATGGCAAAGAAGGACAGTAAGGCTGGGTAGATTAGAAGAAAGAAGCAAATTAGAAAATTCAGGTCTGAGGCTTGTGCTAGCGCTGAGTAGTCACTGTACAGCCCATGTGCCTATGCGATTACACAGATAATTGTGGCATCCTAGAGCCACTAAAGAAAGAAGAAAATAACTCTCCAGACTGTTCTGACAAGATACTTCCTACCTCCCTGAATGACCCAAGTCCAGCACCCACTGGATATAACTTCTAATTCTTGTGTCAACCTCATTAAAGACACATGATGGAGATGTTTATTGACCCCCAGGGCTTGCTACTTTATTTTTTCTAGAGTTTCTTTCATGGAGCAGGGTCACGTCTTCTACAGGTTGAGGTGTTTATCTCTCTTTCAACTCTTCAAAGTCTGACACTATTCCCAGGGCCACCAGTGACTAACAGTTGGAGTAAGTCACTTGAACTTTCTGTATCGGTAAAACAGGTGAAAGTAGAAATTATTTACATTTCACCGAAAATGAAGCCTAAGTGATTACCCAAGGCCACATAAAATAAGTCATTCCTGCCATTTGCATTTAGGCTGTGTCTATATCATGGTGGAGGAGAAACACGGATGCATTCTTTTGAGTTCCTGTGTACTATATTACCCCATACAAAACTGTGCAGGAAAAAAAAAACTTTGCAGGGACAGAGCTTATGGATAGGAAGTCTGGCTATGCCACTGACCAGCTGCATGTCCTGAAAGAGGTCTCAAAATGCTTCCAAATCTGTTTCTTCATCAGTTAAACAGAGTTAACAGTACTGCAGCAGACACTACTCCCCATCTACACCCATTCTCCCCTTCGTTCTTACCAAAGGAACCCTGACCTTGTTTGGGGAGGCAATGGTTCAAAGTAAGGTGCTCCTCTTCCCAGGCTCCTCTGTATCCAGTGGTGATCATATGACTAGCCACTCCCAGTGAGATGTGACCAGAAGCCTGCTGGCATGGCTTCCATGAAAGTTATTGTTTTACAAATAAATAGGGACAGACTCACCTGGCACATGCCTTTTACTCTCTGTCCGTCCCTTTCTCCTTGCCTGGGGCACAAATGCTGTTCTTAGAGGAGGGGCAGCCATCTTTCAACAAGGAGGTTGGAAGCCACCTGCTCAGGGGTGGCAACGCAGGGTGTTGAGTTCCTGATGATTCCTAAGCACTTGTACCAGCCCTGGGCTGCTACGTGTCTAGACTTTTTTGTCACATGAAGAAAAGAAAACCTTTATGTTAGTTTACTCCACTTGGGTTTATCTGAGTTGCCGGTGCGACTGTAACAAAGTGTCTATGAGGACAAAATGAGACAAGTATAGACATTGCCCATTTTACGGTCAAGGTGACTACCCGCAGGGAGATGCTCTAGTTTGCAACCTCTGAAAGGCTGGCGGATAAATGGCACAGATTTTACCGGAACCCAAAGGGCAAATCATTTCCAGTTCAGAGTGAAATCTGCATCCAGAAATCCTGATCTCCTGTTCTCTGGCCCTACCAGCCTCTAACTTCCTCTCCTTGCTTTCTACTGGTGTCTTTGGCCCTGTGTGAACCAACTTGAGGGTTTTGCCAAAATCATAAGGCTTAATCAAATGGAGAGTTTGAAAAGAGTGTTCATAAGGAAGGAGTTGGTTTGGGGGTCACCTGAGGCTAAAGGATGAGCCAAGAGGGCAATTGATTTGAAGTGCAATCAGGAAGGAATGCTTAAACATGCCTTGGAAAATGTGTAGTCCCTTAACTCAGGTTTCCAAACATGACATTTTGTGTGACTGGAAAAATGGAAATTAGGCTTACTTCTGAGGGTTGGTGAGTTTGTGGGAGGAAGACTGTTCTCAAGTGGAAGGAAAAACACCCTCTCTCAATTCTTTTGAGGTCTATTACAGTTGACAAAAAGTAATTGGCCCCATTCCTGCCAAGGAAGGAGGACCTTGAGCAGAAATCCACAGCCAAGAATGGATGCACTCTGTTGTATATTTTTGTCATTTACTCATAAGAGGTGGAATATTAGCTGCAGGACCACTGACTGCAAATCTAGCCAGCTGGCCATGGATGAATTTAGCAGCTACTGTTGCTGGAATTTTAAAACAGAAAAATGTATACTGGAAGGAATGGTTTATTTTCCAAATATTTAAGCCATTTAAAATGTAGCCCAGTTTTTTCTGGTTCAGAAAATTGCATATAACCAACGTGAATAATTACTTGTATTTTAAACATGGAAAAAATATGTGTTTATTAATAGAAAATTAGTTTCTCAGAGCTTCTACAAATTGAATGTTGAACAGATAGTTTTAAAAATATTATTTGAAGGAGTGACAAAATAAGTGCCCTGGGAGAACTTACTGGGGAGAATTAACGATAAAAGCTGACAGGGAACCAGCCCTTAGCAATGCTCTGTACTGTTTTAAGCACTTTACATAGGTTAACTCATTTAAACCTCGAAACAATTTATAAGCTACAATTATTGTTCATATTTTACAGCCGAGACACACAGCTAATAATAAAACTTGTTCTTTCATATTTAAATATAATCCTTAATGCGAAGTCCTCAGGAACAAAGCTAAAAATGCCTACCTCTGGCCCAGTTAACAAATGTTTTCACGTCTCTGTTTTATTTTTATTTATTTCCATCCCTTTAACCTAGAGTATATTTCTTCTACTTTAATATAACTCCACAAGTAGCACTAGAGAAAGAAAATAACTCTCTGGTCATAGAGAAAATGAGGTAGGAAGCATTAGCAACTTTTCTTGGCTCTTAGGGGATTGTCATGGATATTTAATTTAGGATTAATAATTGTTTTAACCAAGCCATTTAAAAATGTGCCAAACCGGCAAGGAAAAGGGAAAATGAATTCGTGATCTGAAATTTGGGGAATAAAGCTTTTTCTCATTAGCAAACAGCTTTCTTTTTGTAATGTGAATAAATCTAATGAGGGTCAATTATACGTTTTATTAAATTTTACAAAACCAGTATTACTGATCCCCCTCTGCTCCACACTCCCCCTGCCTTGCCTCCTGAATTTTTATTCTATGTAATTGCTTAGAATTTCTTCTGTTGGAATATCGGTGCCATTTACTGCGGATCTTTATTTTCACTAACCCATTATTTTGGAGATCTCTTGGATATGATTATCTGGAAAATCTTGGCCCAAATCAAATTCCCCAGTAGCTAATACGGTCTTGAGTAACAAGCCCCCTGAGTCATTTGTGGGTAGGGAGTGGGCTGAAGGAAAGATGGCAGGTTGAGTACTCAGAGCAGCCTCCACTTCCCTTTATCCATTCAGCTGACAGACTCTGAACATGGCCTATGTGCCAAGCACAGCACAGTCACAAGAGAATGGGACACATGCCTTGCCCTCCAGAAACTCACCCTCTAATGGGAATTTGTGCCAGCCTCATTTCCTTCACTGAAAGAGGATTAGACAGTGATTGCATTGCTTGACTAATCCATTCAAAACTCTCCCCCTCCCATTGGGTAAATTGGAAAATAGGTCAAAGGTAATTGGCAGTGACATGACAACCACATAATTTTGTCTTTTTCTTCTGGATGATCTGGATAATTTTCAATGTTTCTTTCCTTGAGCAGTGGGTACTTGACTTTGTCAAACCCAAGGTCTACTTTGCCAGAATCTTTCACCACCACTAACTTGGCTGTAGGAAGTTCTGAGTCTCACCTTTGTCAAGTCAGGTACTCAGAGGTCTATGAAAATTTCTTACCTTAATTTCTATTTGGGAGGGAAGAAAGAAGTTGAAAATTTCACTCTGCTTGGCTCCCTGCCAAACAAAGAGGATTGAAGATGGTACTAGATATTTTGTAAAATGATTCACCTTTGTTGCTTTATTAAGTGACTCTGTCTTTCCCCAGGTGCAATTTGAAGCATCTCTGGAGTCACAGACTCCCAGGTTTCATAATATTTATTAGGGAGGGGCCACTGGCCCACAATCTAGTGACTAAGTAACTTGATTGATTGCAACTCAGTTATTTTGAAGGTCCTTCAATATCTTCTTGGTCCTCTCAATTTTTCCACTATCTTTGCAGGGATTTTAAAATTATTATTATGATCTTTATTTGTCTTTTGTTCAAAAGTCAAATAAAGAAAGATTCCTATATTCCCTATTAGAATTTCTAATCTTTTAAGACTAGCTAAGTCAACATAGTGGGATTCTATCTCAAAAAAAAAAAAAAAAGTAGCTGAACGTGGTGGCTTGTGCCTCTAGTTCCAGCTACTTGGGAGGCTGAGCAGGGAGGAGCCCAGGAGTTTGAGGCTGGATGAGCCAAAATCCCACCATTGTACTCCAGCCTGGGTGACAAAACAAGAACTTGTCTCAAAACAAACAAACCCAAACCAAAGCAAACAAAATAATTTTTTTTTGAGTCGGAGTCTCACTCTGTCACCCTGGCTGGAGTGCAGTGGCACGCTCATGGCCACTGCAGCCTCAACCTGCTGGGCTCAGTTGATCCTTACGCCTCAGCCTTCCAAGTAGCTGGAACCACAGGCATGTGCCACCACACCCGGCTAATTTTTTGATTTATTGTAGAGACGAGATCTCCCTATGTTGCTCAGGGTGGTCTCGAACCCCTGAACTCAGGTGATACCCTTGCCTCTGCCTCCCAAAGTGCGGGGGTTAGACGCTTGAGTCACCACGTCCGGCACAAAATAATTTCTTATCTGCTGTCTTCTTCATTTCTAGCATTTTACCTATTAGGAGAGCTCCTTTAAATAAATTGCTAAGTAAGCCTAAACAGCACATTTTAAAACTCCACAACAAAAAAAAACACAGAGCGTCATGCATGCAAAAAGGCTAGGTGGTCATGTACAAGTTCAGTGATGCTGTCCTCAGGCCTTCCTCCATGCCTAAGTCTCAGCTCAGCATAACTTTTCTCCTGGAGCCTCTCTGCATCCTTTGGCAGGATTCCCTTGGCAATAAAAGAGAAGCATTTTTGCTTCCTCCGATGATAGGCCTCAGATCCTCTCAGCGACTTGGGAGAAAAAGAACTGGAAGCAGGCCCTCCTTGGTGACTAGGCCTTTTCCTTGCTGCACTGGGAAGGTGGTGAGTGGAATGCTGATGTTTTCTGGGCTCGTCCCAGCGTCATTGCAGGGGGAGACCTGTAGGACCAAAGGCAACTGTCATGCTCACACAAAATATGGGACTTTGTTCAGTGTTCAATATGCCTTTAGCATATGCCTGTTCTTGAAGCCCTAATTTTCCACCTTTCTTTCCATTAACATCATCTTTTGAGCACATTGAGGTGCTCAAAATAATGGCAAATTATTATCATTAAGCTTTAATAGGGAAAGACAGGTCAGGCATGGTGGGGCTCACCCGTAGCCCCGGTTTCTTGGAAGGCTGAGGCGGAAGGATCACTTGAGCCTGGCAGGTTGAGGCTGCGGTGAGCCATAATCGTGCCACTGTGTTCCAGCCTGGGTGACAGAGTGAGACTCTGTCTCAAAAAAAAAAAAAAATTTAAATACACAGTTCAAAAAACACACCACCCAGGTCAAGAAATAGGACATTTCAGGTTGGGTGTGATGGCTCATGTCTATAATCCTAGCACTTTGGGGGGCCAAGGTGAGGAGGATTGTTTGAGCCCAAGAGTTCGAGACCAGCCTAGGCAACATAGCAAGACTTTGCCCCTACAAAAATCAAAAAATTAATCTACCAAAAGAAAAAAATTAGTCAGGTATGGCGGCACATGCCTGAAATCCCAGCTACTTGGGAGGCTGAGGTGGAAGGATCACCTGAGCCCAGGAGATCAAGGCTGCAGTGAGCCATGATAATGCCACTGCACTCCAGCCAGGGCAACAGACTCAAAATAATAATAATAATAATAATAACAACAGACAAGACAGATTTGTGGAATGATTTGGAGTTAGCTCCAATTCAAATTTTGTCATTTGTCTCTTAGCCCTGCTTCACACCCTCCTAGATCTGACAGCAGGCACAACCATAGTGGACAGTCTTGGGTCAGCCTTAATCCTCTTGCCACTTTGTGCTTCTAGAGTCCCTCCACCCACCACATGTTCTCTGCTTCCTTCTCTGAGGCTTCTCTTACCCCACGGGTAGGTGTGTGGTCCCTACACTGTGGTATGTCTGTTTTTCTGGTAACAGAGCAGCAAGCAAGATGCTTATTAGGGAGTGCTCTGGGCATCAGTCCCAAGGAAGGGAGGTTATGGGGGCAGGTGGTGGGCAGAGGAGGAAGTCAGGCTCTGATGCAGT
This sequence comes from Carlito syrichta, assembly GCF_000164805.1. NCBI lineage: Eukaryota > Metazoa > Chordata > Mammalia > Primates > Tarsiidae > Carlito > Carlito syrichta. The sequence goes on along the minus strand of NW_007257841.1, from coordinate 883,124 downwards.
CCCCATGAAGGCCTGAGCCCACCCCTCAGGAGCCCTGGAGCTGGAATGGCCCTGCAGAGTTGCCTGACTTAGGAGGATGGGCCAGGCTTCTATGTCCGAGTGTTGACCAGCATGTGGCCTTTCCTTGGAAGGAAGCCATGACCTTTTATGAGGCAGTTTTCTCCACCCAAAGCATCTCCAAGAGGACTGGTGGTTGAGGGCTGTTTAGGTAGCACCCCCAGCAGAGCAACTGAGAATAAGCTTTCAACTCTGCTGGGGCATGTGGGGCTGTTTATAGCATCATACCATACATGCTCAGCCTAGAGGTATAGGAGAGTTTCAGTTCATGGAGGGTGAGAGCTGACAGACAAATGCTCTGGTCATGGGGGGCCAACTCTGAGACACATTCTCTGTAGGACGTTCATATGGCAAACGTCTAGTGTCTTTTCCTCCCTCCCTGTGTCATGGTTTCTCACTCCTGCTCCTTGAGATCATCTCCCAGATAAACCACCTGCATCCAAGTTTTCATCTTAAGGTCTACTGTTGGAGTGGGGAGTACCCAGGCTAAGACACACAGGCAGGCTGATGCTTAATAAAGACTTTGTGATAAGAATGGTCACGCTTGTGACTTTGTGAAAATGCCAAGCTGAGACTAATTATCAGAGATGATTATCAACCATTCTGCTTCTTGACTCAAACTTTCCAAAAGGCTGAAGAGGGTAGGGATAAGATTGTGAACAAAAAGCAGGAGCTGAGAAACCAGGGGAGGAGAAAGCAGAAGATGCAGCTCAAAATTGATCTGGGTTCAAATCCCATTCTATTTATTAAGAATCTGGTTGGGCAATTAATCTCTCTGAGTCTCCATGGCACCGCATCTATAAAATGGGACCAATGAGAGAAATCCCCTGGTAGAGTTGCTTGAGTGAAAGTAATTCTGGCTCCTGGCATAACTGCTGTCATGCAGGAACCGCTTCAGAAGTGGGAGTATAATGGTTATACTATTTCTGGGGCTATTAGCGTATGTATTTTCATTTCCTCCTTTATCATGTCCTTTTGCAGCCTTCCACTTCTGAGGCTGCAGTGAACCATGAGGTTTATTGCCCTAAGGAAGGAGGAAAGGATGTCATTGATCAGCTTGAGACTCAGCTTGCCCATGTTAAGACTATAGTCTTGCAACCTGGGCTTTAGGGAGAAAATCCCTAAAGAGTAAGGCCTGACAAACAAGCCCTGGAGTCTCCTGAGGTTTTATTAGGATCTCAGGGTAGAAAGGCTCAGAATAAGACACAGAGGACGTGGAGACTGTCCACCAGGACTCCTGTGGATTATAGGAAGCAGGAAGTAGAGGAGGGGAACTGACGTTCATGTGTAGAGGCTCTGTCCCTTCTCCAGGCAAATTCCCAGGCGGGAGAAATGGTGGATTATGTAGGCAGAACAAGAGGACAGGCTTTTGTTACCCTCTCAGGGTCATGCTGGCCTTGGGCCTGCTGCACTCAGATCCATGCCTCCCCTGCACTGCTCTGTATCTGGGCATCCGCTGCTGGCTCTGTTCCCCAGCCTTCCATGTCAGCTGAGTTCAGATCTTGAGAGGCCCTGGGGGAAGGTTGGTTGCCAGAGGAAGGAACAGACCACAGTATCTCTCCTTGCCTCGCTGCTTCTTCTGGGCCTTCGGCAGCCAACATATCTCCTCCATGGCTTCAGGTCCTACATGACAGGCCTGATGCAGTTTTAGCTTTCCTGGATGACACTGGGCATCATACCATACATGCTCAGCCTAGAGGTATAGGAGAGGTATAGGCTCTGCTAACCTCACCTTCTCCTTTCACTCCAGCCTGAGGGTAGTGGTAGCTTCAAGCTACTGCCAATATCTGGGTGCCTCACCCTGCTCTGCTTGGACTCTTGGCTCTTCCATCATCTGTGTCAGCACTGGCCGGTACTAAAATCCCTGTTTTAAGGACCCAAGGAGTTCCTGTTTTCTGGCTAAACACTAACTGCTGCAGGGATCTAGGAGGAGACGGTGTCTTACTCAGCACCTGCACAAGACACACCACTGAGGAAAGTGGTGGTGCTGTGCGGTCTTTTCAGAGAAACCTTGAGTTTCTCAGAGCCTTTGTGATGTCACCTACCCTAGAGGGCTGAGGTTTGGCGAGAAGAGGTCACAGCCATGGGAGCTAGGAGACTGGACATTGGGGGCAAGCACTGAGCCTCAAGGCTGCAGCAACAGCAGGGCAGCAGGAGAACCACCACGCCCTTAGAATAAATCAAGAGAGAGCAGATCTCAAGCTCCAGCAGCCACAGCCTCAGCTGATGCCAGCAGAGCAGGCAGTGACCAGATGGACAGGGGATGCCAGGTCTATAAAGGCAGATCTCCCTTCCTCTTCCCCTCTGCCACCTGGACATAGTAAACTCCCTATGCATCCAGCAGCCCTCTTGGAGAGGAGAAGGGAGGGGCAGTGGAAATTCAAAGGAGGCTGTTTAGACTCAGAGGGACTGAAACGTTACTTATTGGCAGGCTGGATTTCCTTATACCTAGAGGATAAAGGGTCTGAGAGGAAAAATAGCTCAATTAAGAAGCCACGTTGGCTGGGTGAAGTGGTTCAAGCCTGTAATCTCAGCACTTTGGGAGGCCGAGGCAAGAGGATTGCCTGAGCCCAGGGGTTTGAGACCACCTTGAGTAACTTGGTGAGACCTCGTCTCTACAATAAATCGAAGAAAAAAAAAATTAGCCGGGTGTGGTAGCACATGCCTGTAGTTCCAGCTACCTCCTAGAAGGCTGAGGCAGACCGACTGCCTGAGCCCAGTAGATCGAGGCTGCAGTGACTGTGAGCATGCCACTGCACTCCAGCCTGGGCCACAGAGTGAGATTCCAACTCAAAAAAAAAAGAGAAACTACATTATTTTTCTGGCTAGAACCATTATTACTATAAACTGTCACTGATAACCTACTGAGCACACAGATAGCACTTGTGTGCCATCCTCACCACTCCTCTGTGTTCTCTGCAGGTCTTTAGTTATGACCTGTCTGCCTGTGATTTGCCACTTTCAAGTCATGGAACTTTGGGCAAGTCATGGAACTTCTGTGCACCTCAGTTTTGTGATATGCAAAATGGGATAGTAGAGAGCATCTTTGTAAACTGAGTCCTCAGAGGGTCAGGGTACATGGCATGGTGAGCAGAAGTAAACATAATAATCAAATTGTCACCTCTGAATGATTCCACATACAAAACTGGGACCCACTGAAATGCCCGTCTGTGCCTGTAGTTTAGATCAGTTGCAAAGAGAAATCACAATATCTGCAAAGAGGCAGGATTTCATGAAGTTGATAAATGTGAATTCTCTAAATTTAGAGAATTGTGAAAGTTACAAGCAAAGTTAGCAGAAACTAAAAATCTTGCAGTTAGACCAGTTAAAATTGTTTTTAAAAAAGGAAAATTATGGAAGAAAAAGTAACCCCTGATTCATCCTTAGTTCTGTCTAAGAGCAGGTCATCATATATTCACTCATTCATTTAACATATATTTATTGCACAATTTCTGACTCTGAGTCTAATAGAGCAAACCAGAGTTGCACTGAAAATATAATTTTGTAAAATCTGAGATAAAACATCTCTTCATAATTTTTTATTTCACTATTCAAGCTTAAAAATATCCCATCCTAATTTTTTTTTTCTCTACTTGAAATGATATTTTGGTCCTCATTTTAAGTGGATTTTCTTTAAAAGGACTTTTCCAGACACGAGTTACCCTATTTTATTCTTCCTAACTCTCAGAGAATTTTAGAGAGTCAGATGATGTTAGATACTGTCAACACTTCACATTTCCTAATCAACATGACAGGGAAAAGTGGCTACACCTGGGATCTGCTCTTGCAGTTTGGTGTGGCCTCTTGTAAAAATATGTCCTCCCCTTTGGAAACTACTGTTCCTGGTATAGAAAGATCTCAGTTTATATATCATACTAACATTACTGTTCTGTAGGAGTCATCACTGCAGTTCAATTTATTTATTTTCCTTTTTATTTTTGATCCCTCCTTCTGTTCTCTGCCACAGGCACCCACATCAATGTGTCTGATAAAAGCCCTTGAATAAGTGTGTTTCCTTGTAGAATATATAGCGCCATTTTGTGCTTTAATTCGTGTATACGGCACTGGGTAAGGGAACTTGCTTCATTTCTTTCTGTTTTCACTCAACACTATGTGTAAGATGTACCCACATAGTGAACCCTGAACATTTATCGTAATACTATAAAAAAGGGATTGGCAGAAGCAGGATACTGGCAGGGGGTGAGGGCGGGGGGGGGGAGACACACAACATTAATAAGGGTAACTGATCTCAAACCAGGCAAAGTGGGGACCAAAGGGAGGCCCAAACTTTACCAGTACAATGGCCACTTGTCTATCTAATCCTGAATTATATCCCACATCTTTAAAATAATAATTAAAAAAGATGTATAAGTTGCTGTACAGCTGATGTGCTGCTAACAGCTGTAGAGCATGCCTGGAGTACACCCACACTTTATCCATTCTCCCAGGGTGGGCCTCTAGATTGCCTCTAGTGCTCTACTACAAAAATAGCACAGATCTGAACACTCTTATACACACCCCTTCCAGACCTGAGTGAGTAAGTTTGGGAGCTATTTATCCAGGAGAGGGATCATGGGTCCTGGAGCATACACCAGATAGGCTTCTTAAATGACTGTCTAAGTTTCTCCCACTACCGGCGGTGCACAAAACTTCCCACAACCACATTATTATTATTATTATTTTGAGTTGGAGTCTCATTCTGTCGCCCAGGCTGGAGTGCAGTGGCATGCTCATGGCCACAGCAGCCTCGATCTGCTGGGCTCTGGCGGTCCTTTCGCCTCAGCCTTTCAAGTAGCCAGAACTACAAGGCACACGTTACCACGCCTGGCTAATATTTTGATTTATTGTAGAGACGAGGTCTCGCCAAATTGTCCAGGCTGGTCTCAAACTCGTGGGTTCAGGCAATCCTCTCACCTCAGCCTTCCAAAGTGCTGAGTTACAGGCTTGAGCCACTGTGCACAGTCACAGTTCACATCAGTTCTTATGACTCATTACCTTTCTATTTTTCCTCCCTTCTTATGAGTGTAACATGTTACGTCCATTGTTTTCAGTGCATTTATATGATTATTAGTGAGTTTAAGAATCTCACCTGTAGTCGGGCTCGGTGGCTCAGCCTGTAATCCCGCGCCTTTGGGAGGCTGCGGTGAGTGGA
>NW_007257841.1:868935-877869 GCF_000164805.1 Carlito syrichta | reverse complement strand
GTCCGAGACCCGCCTGGGCGGGCGAGACCTCATCTCTACAATAAATCAAAAATTTAGCCGGGTGTGGTAGCGAGCGCCTGTAATTCCGGCTACTCAGAAGGCTGAGGCAGAAGGATCGCCGGAGCCCAGCAGTTCGAGGCTGCGGTGGCTGGGAGCGGCCACTGCACTCCAGTCTGGGCGACAGAGTGAGACTCCAACTCAAAAAAAAAAAAAGAATCTCACCTGTGATTTGACTGTACATATCTTTTGTCTATTCTTTGTTAGTTTCCTGTCTTTTTCTTGTTAGGTTACAGGAGATCTCTGTAGAATATACAAATTAATTTCTTATCTTTTTCAATCATTGCAAATATTTTTCGCAGGTTGACACCTATTTATCTATTGAACAGAAATCCTTTCACTTAATATAGTCAAATTCATTGCCTTTTAAAAAAGCTTATCTGGTTTTGCCCATCTCTTGTATTTTTTTTTAATCTCATATTTTATCTTTTAAACATCTTTCAGGCTTTACATTTTGTTTCATAATATCATGTTTTCTGTAACATAAAAATCATATTTTTAAAGTCAAATATATAAGTTCTAAGACCGTTTAACCTGGAAATAAAGCTGTGGCTGCTGTAACAAATTACCATAAACTTGGTCGCTTGAAAAACACAAACTTATCATCTTCAGTTCTGGAAGCCATAAATCTACAGTGGGTTGACAGGGCTGTGTTCCTTCTGGAGGCTCTAAGAGAGAATTCATTTCTTTGCTTCTTCCAGCTTCTAGGAAAGCTGCCCATACTCCTTGACTTGTGGCCCTACATCACTCTGACCTCTACTTCCATTGTCATGTCTCCTTCTCTGACTCTCCTGCCTCTTCTTTCTTTTATAAAAACCTTGTGATTATATTGGGTCCACTAGATTATCAGAATAATCATCTCATCTCAAAATTCTTAATCATATCTGCCAATCTCTTTTGGCTTTGCAGAGTAACATATTCATAGGTTCTGGGGTGTGGACATATTTGAGGAGCTATTATTTCGCTTACCACGTCTTGAACAGGTAACTTAAACTCTCTGAAAGCCAGTTTATTTATCTATAGAATAAGAATGAAAAGGTCATTAGATATTGTTTGGCACAGTGTTGGGAACATAATGAGTGTTTAATAAATGGTAGATATTTTTATCCTCATCGTGGTCCAGGATGATGTATCATGTACTACAATTGGAGAAATTCAGAATGAATGAGGCATTTTATGAGTGAAATGCTGAATTACTGGAAACAATCATAACAAATAACTTGATTAGTATTTCAATACCAAGCCAGGTGTCCTATTAAAGCTGAGGGCTCATCCGGTTGTCATTTTCTAATTGTTATTCCGGTGAGTAAAGTCAAGGTGATTTACTCTGCATTTGAAACATATGACCTCTGATGTTCTGTTCCCTGAACTCCCTGAATTCGTAGGAAACCAAGATTTTCCATCAGCTCTCTTTTGCTTGAGAGCTGGCATTGCATGGTTTCAATAAAGAAAATCACAGAGGACTGAGAGACTCTTGTGTTCATAAATCAGGTTTCCTGTGTAAGAGATCTCAGGGGACTTAATTTGGCAAAAGGAAGTTCTCTGAATCAAGGCATATTACAATTTGTGTCTAATCAGATTAAGTAGATCAAGGAAGAGGGAGATCATCTCTTCCCTTGAAAGGCGTTGTATATTTCCAGAGCAGGAGCCATCAATGAGAGAAGGTTGGATGTCAAGGGCAGCATGGGAACACAGTGATGTGACAGGCATATCACAAGGCCAGTACCAAGAGCATTGCAATCGCAGAAAAATTTCATTCTGGCAAATTTTAGCATTTTTGAAGACAGAGAATTTAGTTTCTGGCCCTGGAGTTACATTATTCATGTTTGAATACAATATTGACGAGCTGTGGCTTTGGGCAATGCTTTAAATCTCTCTGTGCCTCAGTTTCTCTTATTTCCAAAATGGTGTTAATATCACCCATGCCACTGGTACCTGTGCAGATTAATTGAGCTAAACTTTTAACAGATTAACCCATCTATTAAAATAATCTTTTAATAGGTTAACGTGGCCTCTAACCCAACCACAATTAGCTATTACTATGGTTGCTATTGCTCATCTCTAAAATGAATAGAATGTTTTCTGAGACTTGTTGGGGTTGAGTGATTCATGCATCATTTCTGCTGACATTCAGGGGCAGAGAATCTAGGCTCCCTGTCTAAAACTGCTTCGACTGAAGAAAGATAGAAAAATATAGTAGTCTGGAGATTTCATGGGGTGCATCAAGGGCAATATCTCCCTATTGCAGTATGATTGCAAAAGAGCCCAGGTTGCAAGCAGAGCCTCCCTGATTTCTGCAGTCAAACTCACCTCAGACTACATGAATTCAAAGTGCAGTTATCAGGCAAGTTAGTTAGATATGAGCGATTAACGGTGTTTTAGTGTAGGCTTACTGCTGTAACAAACTACAGCGTTTCTGTGGCTTAACACAATAGAAGGGCATTTCTCTGCCAATAAAGTTCAGAATGGGTGTTCCTGCTAAGTGGCAGCACCCCTGCAAGTGGCGATTAGGGATCCAGGTTCCTTTCATCTTGAGGTCTGAAAACGGTGCAAACACCTCCACTCATTCCGTTGTCTGCATTTGTCATGTGGCTGCCATTGTCACGTGACTGTGTGAACTAAAAGGAACTTGGGGAAGGTAGTCCTGCTGTATTCCCAGGGATAAGAGGGCGTAGAGTTGATGACTCTCTAGTGAGTCTCCATTGCAGAAAGTGACATTTTTTTCCACAGGACTGAATATAAACTCAGACCAGATTTCATTTGCCAGCATACCCTTAGGAGAGACCCCACTGTCATCATCTCTTAGATTCAGTGAACTGCTCAGCCTGGAAGAATCAACGCCTGTCATCTGCCTTAAGATCAAAAGCACTAAAACTACAAAGGATTTGGAGATGATAGTATCTTTTGTGTTTTGGTGGCAGGGAGAATGAGGGAGCGAAGAAAAAACCAGGGAGCATAAAATACTAAGGTAGCAAAGGTAGGGAGGTGTTATAGACTGAATGTCTGTGTCCTCCCCAAATTTATGTATTGAAATCTTAACCCCCAACACAATGAAATTAAGAGGTAGGGGCCTTTGGTAGATGATTAGGTCATGAGGGTGGGGATCCCGTGATTGGCCTTATAAAAAGACCTTGGAGAACACCTTGTCTCTTCTGCCATGTGAGGTTACAGGCAGAAGAGAGCCATTTGGGAACCAGGGAGCTGACCCTCACCATTGAGTCTGCTGGCATCTTAATTTTGGACTTCCCAGCCTCCAGAACTGTGAGAAATAAATTTCTGTTGTTTAAATGCTACCCAGTTTATGGCTTTTTGTTATAGTAGCCTGAGCTGAATAATACAGAAGGATTAGAGAAACAACTGCTCTGAAATTCTAAGACATAATTTTTATTATGGAAAATTTTAAGTGTACAAAGTTTTTTAAAAGTTTAATATAAACAATTAAAGAGGTAAAACCACAGTTCATTATGGAAAATTATTGAAATAAATAAAAGAAAAATATTCATAATTCTACCACCTTATTAAAGTCAGTTATTGTTTTCACGTATTTCTAGTCTTTTCTTTGAGGGGTAGAGGATCATAAGAATTGATACAGGGTTATAAAGAAGAGAAATGTTTATAAATCAGACACTTGATAGCATATCCTTATGGGGTGGGGGATAGATTGTTCTGTCTGGTTTTATCCAGAATTCCTTGCTCTGTGTTCTTGACTTTGGGGCATGTCACACATTTCTGATTCTGTAGCAGGTAAGGAAGCAGGATATGGGAAAGGGAGAAAGAAGAAACATACCCCAAATTAGTTATATATTCAGTTTGTTAGCAGCTCTGGTGAAAAGGATCCTGGGAGAAACAAGTGGAAATGCTTTTATCAAAATGAAGTTTGAAAAGCGCTTCAAGAGCATTCACACTTGCTGTTCAACCCTGTGCTAGTTATAACACTAGTTTAACTGTTATAGTGAGGGCCAGCAAATTAGTGTCCTCCCCAAATTTATTTGTTGAAATCCTAACTCCCTAACTCCTAGAGATTGGGAGTTTATTTCCCACCTTGCATGCCACTCAAGTGGGAAGAGTTCTACAGTCTACCAGAGGTCCAGCAGGATGGAGCCTCAGTTGCTCTCCAGCACATTCTGTAATGCCTTCCCTTCCCCTCCCATCTTATTTCCTTGGTGGCCCTGAGAATGTGCCCAGCAGTCCTGCCAGTTAAAGGGACGATGGTTAGCCAGGGACCCAACAACTGCTGCACTTATGAAGCCCAAAGACATGCTCCCCAAAGGCTTGCAGCCAATGACTGAGCACAGCAGGGACTCTAATGCAGGTTCTTCCTAGGAGATGCTGGGATCCTCTAATTTTGGCTTTGGCTCAAGGATCCCGTGATGGCTTTGCCAACCCTTGCCTGGCAGTCTAAGACTTTGTCTTCCTGTCTCTTGCATTCAGGGTAAGACTTGACTGGAGGTCTCCCAGCTGTCTCAGCCTTGTCTGGCTCCATCCACGTTTTCCTGTACACTGACAGCTCCCCTAATAAAATCCTCCCATGTTTAATCCCATCTTGGCATCTACTTCTCAGAAGACTCCCACTAACACATTCCCCTCACTTCCCTGCTGATGCTTCAGAGAATCACCTCCCAAATAAACAACTTGCGCTCAAATCTTTGCGTTAGTGTCTGTTTCTGGGGAAAGCCAGCCTAAAATAGAGGACACTCCAGAGACACTGCACACATCCCTTGCACGCATTACCCTGGAGCAGTATACCCATGGATACACTGAACAAGGGAGGCTGGGACTTGTAGTGTCTTTCTGTGACAGACTAAATTGGGCAGAGTGGATATCAAGAAGCCGCTTGGCCTCTCCTCCTTGCTTTAACTTTCAAGGTCAATGTACTGGAGTACAGTGTATGAAGTCCTTTGTTAAATCTGTGCTAATATAAATTAATCAAAATTAATCCCAATCTAACTTTATATTATGATGACTGCTCTAAGAAAAACTGAAAAATGAGTAAGGTTTATGCCCTGAACCTAGCCCATCTCTTGAGTCCTTTCTTTCCTTTTCAAACTCCCTCCAGAACACCAGCTGCCCAGAGCCCCTATTACAAAGCCTCACCCAAGGCATTGACTCATCAGTCTGACTTTCTCTTCCTTGCCTTAAAGTGTACACGTTCCATTACCCAAAGCTCTATACATTACTAATTTGATAAGCTAATTTAACATAAAGACATTTGTGTTGGCTAAGGCTTGACTGTGGCAGCAACCAAATGAATACATCTGGCCTCTAACCAGAGCCTGTAGTGCCTTATTCAGAGGACGGAATGGTAGTTTGCCTGGTGACTGAGTCCTGGATAATAACAGGCAAAGAGCATCCACCTAAGGCTTTTCTCACAATACAGACAGCAGAAGTCAAGAATTAGGCACGAGTAAGTTGTCCCATTGGGAAGGATCTTGTAGCCAGTGGCTGACATTCGGTAAATCCTGTGGTCTCAGTTTTCCTTCAGGCTGTGTCCCTTGGAATTTTTTTTTTTTCTATCATGTTCAGGAAAGAAGCACTAGGCTTCTTTGATTCAACAGTAAACTGTTCAGAGCAATGATCCCTAGAGTGAGATTGCAAGGTAGGGAACTGTGAAAGGGCTATTGTTCCTTTTTAATATTTCTATAGGGTTTGAATTTTTCATATCAGGCATGTATTGTTTTGGTAGCTTTAGAAAATGATGTAATTTAGCTGCCTTAATAAACCATTTGTCTTGCCCTATTATGTGGACAAGGAACCTGTCCTACGCATTCCTGAGAAGGTCTCTTCATTTTAGGTAGCTCATGACAAATCCAATCCTGAAGGTCTCTTCTCTTTTGGGAATGCATTTGGATCCTCTCTGCTATTAGCTTTCTTTAATGTGATATGAATCATCCTGCATCCCTGGTTTCTGTCTGCCCCATGAGTCAGCTGTTCTAATTTATTTTAAAACCCTAATTTTAAGTAAAATTTGAACAGAGACCACATTTATTTATTCACGGTGCCTGGGTCCACTGCCTGCTTTTAGGTTGACACAACAAATGTTTTGAGTAATGACTGAGTCTCATGTTAGTCAAGGGACTCCCAATGACCACAAAGTTGTTTCCATGTGGTAGCCACCGAGGGTTCCCAGGGAGTAACAGGTATGTCCTGTGTTCTCTAAAAGACTTTCCCTAGGATGTCCACCTAGATACTAGATGCAGTTGGGAAGGGAATGTGGTAGGCTGACCAATATTATAATACTAAAATTAGGAGTAATATCTGAGAATACAATTGCTTATGTCCTTACCTAGTCCCTAGGCAAGGGAGATTACATCTGAAGGGGAAATTACTGGCCAGAATCTTGGAATTTTATGGCATGTTTGGGAAACTAAAAAGAAAATTGGGATTTTGTTTTGTTTCTGTTTTGACAATACTTTGTTTTGGCAAACTGATACTTTCAAAGATGGCTTTCCTGACATTTTGTTTGGCAACTACACTACCTTCTATCGAACTTTCAAAGTGGTTTTCAAGTTTCACACCTCTGAGCCCCCAGCCACTTTTTTGTCAGCATTGTTTCATGTTGTGAGAGGGGGCTGCCTTATGTCCTGGTATGCGATGGTGACAGTAGACATATTAGAGTCCAACCCTGCCCCTGCCAGTCCTGGTTGTGTGAACTTATCTCTCTGAACATCAGTTTTCTCATCTGTTAAATTATATTAATAATGATAGTTGCCTCTAGGGTTGTTTAAGGGATTTAATGAGGTAATTCACTTAAAAAAAAAAAAAATGATACATAGAAAGGACCCAGTGAATGATCATCATTGTCACCTTTTTCAACATCAAAAGCTAATCAAAAGACCTGAGATATGGGCCCAGGAAATCTATCACTTTCAGGCCAGATAATAATACAAGAAGGGTTCTCCTATGTCATTCTTCTGGGACCTTATGTCCTGTTCTTTGATGAATTGAGAAGTGGGCAGACTAGCGCAAGGGGCATGGAGATAAAGGGGGGCCTGGGAAGATAGAGGGAAAATGCTGTGGCTGGTTGGTGGTTCAGAGGCAGCAAAGCCAGCAGGGAGGAAACAGGAATTACCAGGCACTGAGGAGCCCCAGTGCCAGCTTTCTGCTGACATAATGAATGAGGTTGTGGTGCCAAAAATGAGGCATGTTGTTAATATACAGACCTGTTGGGAGCACAAGGGAAATGCAAATAAAAGTTTTGCCAAAAGAGGAGTGGGGTCAAATCAGCTCCAGAGGGAGACCACATTATCTGTAAGGCTATAATGGGTGGGGAGAAAGACTGCTAAGAAGGAAAAAGAGTAAGGGCTTGATTACAAACACAGGACCAACAGCTACAAAATGCTTAATGGGTTTTTAGCATTCTTATCTGCTGATTTTACTTTTTTCTCTATTTTTTTCAGTCTGTCCAGTTGATCAAATTTACTTGATAACAAAAACTAAAATTCCAATGGCGTCTTAGCATTCAAAATTTATTCTGTAAGATATATAAGAAAAAGTTTAAAAGACTATTTTTATTATTACTTTGCAGAGCTTTGGGTTGCTGAGAGAAAGCAGTCTTCAGTCTATGTAAAATCGTTGTGATGTTTCCATCATAAAAAACAAAAACGATGATTGATTTCTTGTATGTGTACTCAACAGTGAATTCAATTTTCTGTCAACGAGGCCTTCTTGAATCATCCGGGTGAGATCTGAGCCAAGAACGTGGCACCTGGGACTAACTTTTCTGTAGAGGAGGAGGCAGGAAATGGAGTCCTGGGTTGCCATTGTTGTCCCCTGCGGGTGTGGCTGGGGGCTGGCTGGGAAGTAGAAGCCAGAGTCCTTTGATGCGATTGCTCTGTAATGTCGCCGGGCACGGTCTCTGCACCCATCTTCCCAAACACAGGCCTGGGCGTGCCGGCCCGGCGGAGGGCCCCGCAACGGGGACCAGGCTGGCGTGGCAGGTGCCACAAGGGGGTGGGGAGGAGGGCCATACCAGGAGGTTACTTGTCACGGGCTCCCCCTGTTAACCCATCTCTCCTTCTCTCTCTTTCCTTCTCATTGCCGCCCTGCCCCTCTCCAACCACTTTTCTGGCTTTTTCCAGGCCGGGTAGCGACCGTGACTGTGGAGGGACCCATTTTATTTCGCTGCAGTTCATTCATGCTCCTTTTCACTCTGCCGGCTGCAGGGACTTTCCTAAACACTGAAGATGGGCCTGGGGTGCCCTAGCATGACGGCGGGCCCGAGGCTGCTGGCGGCGCGGTGGGCAGCGCGGGGCAGGCGCGAGTGCTCGTGGGGCACGCGCCAGGTGGAGCGTGGTGCGCGCGCACGCGCGCGTGGGGCCTGGGTGCGCGCGCATTGTTTCTGCCTCCAGCCCGGTCCCCGCGGTGATCCGCGGGGAGCGCGCTTGCGTTTCCTGGGACTTGGGAGCCCTGCGCGGGAGCGAGGGAGCTGTGAGCCGCCTGGACCCGCTGGAGGGGAGGACGGACGGACACACACACACACACACACACACACACACACACACACCACGCTGGAGGGAAGGTCACACATACACACACCCCGAGACACACACACACACACACCACGCTGGAGGGGAGATCTCTCTCTCTCTCTCACACACACACACACACACACACACCACGCTGGAGGGGAGATCTCTCTCTCTCTCACACACACACACACACACACACACACCACGCTGGAGGGAAGGTCACACATACACACACCACGAGACACACACACACACACACCACGCTGGAGGGGAGATCTCTCTCTCTCTCTCACACACACACACACACACACACACACACACACACACACACCACGCTGGAGGGAAGGTCACACATACACACACCACGAGACACACACACACACACCACGCTGGAGGGGAGATCTCTCTC
>NW_007257841.1:855652-867509 GCF_000164805.1 Carlito syrichta | reverse complement strand
GCACTGTGCTCAGAGTCACGCAGGGAGCCCCCAGCAACCGCCGGGGGAGGTTGGCTTTCCTATTAGCTCAATTTCCGGACGCGGAAGGCAGGCACAGAGAGTACGTCGTCCAGCTATTAGGAGACTTTGGACTCAGACAGTCTGGCTCCAGAATCTACATCTTACCCCATTACTCGTTATTTTTTAAACGCAGGAGCCCCCGGACTCCGGTTTGAAAGGCATTGGCTAAAGGATCCTTTTCTTCTCTCTCCTTCCAAAATACCATCACTCCAGTGCATCCCCAACCCAAAGGCAGCCCACTGTGTGACTCAAAAGCAGGGGGGATATCGGAATCACCGCCTTTGGCATGGCCAAGTGGGATCTCTCAATGAAGAGATCTCTCAAAAGAATGGCAGAGTGGGATCTAGCAAATAAAGGGCAGCTGCATTTTCAACTTTTTAAAGGTGACAATACATATACTTTGATAATACAGTTGATGGTTTCTGACGTAGTCTTGATTTTTCTGACTGTAAGTGGTGCATTACATTAGTAAAATATAGGAGAGGACAACGAGGAAACTAAAAGTTCCCCATAATCTCTGCTCCTCCCTGTAACATTCTATGTGGTTGAAAATCCTTGCAGTGATTTTTATCAAAGCATACATTATAATAAATTAAAATTAGTATATTAAAAGAAATTTTGAATGCTATCATAATGTACATTGTGTTTTATAATCTTTTTTATTTAACAATAAACCATGAACATCTCCCCCATATCATATATCTTCTACAATTCTGTTTTCAATGACTACGCAGTATTTTGTTGTATGAATTTGCCATGATTTAACTAATCACTAGCCTTATTTTTTGCCAGGTTGCTCCCCAATTTTTGCTGTTATAAATGATGAACACCAGAATGCAGCAATGTTTGATACACCATGACTATTCCCTTAGGACATATGGCTAGCAATAGAATTTCCAGGTCAAAGAACATCACATTTTTTAAAGGGTCAAAGTGTGCTCCAGAAAGGTGGGCTCGGTCTACTCACCTACAGGTAGAATAAATGTGCCTGTTTTCTTTCTCAACTCTGAGTGTCATTGCTCAAGATAATCTTTATTAATCAACAATTTACATCCTTAAAGAAAAAAAATACCTTGGTTATTTCGTTGGACTATTCCAAGTGTCAAGAGAAAGACTTTGTATGATGGCATATACTTGAAACATTCGGGAAATTCAGTTTATTCTGATGCTCCCTGGACTGCATGGGACTCAGCAAAGGACATGGAAAAATGAAGACATTTTGGAAAAGGAAACTAAGAAAGTTAATTCTCAAGCCATTTTTTTTTTTTTTTTTGAGGGAGAAAGATGCTGTCTATAAAATGAGAAAGGAGGTATTAATTGCCTTTTTTGCTGGGCCTTTGCTCCCTGGCAACTTCTCCATTGTCAGGCCTGAAAACGTTGACGTTGATGGTGCTGCTTGCCGCAGAGCTGCTGCAGAAATATTCAAGGCACAAACCTGGGTAATTAGGTTTTCTGTTAATTTTCTTCCCCTTTCATTCTACCAGCTTCCCCTCCCCCCATATCAGTAAGTTGGAGTGACAAATATTTAAAGTCAGCCTGTCACGCATGAGCAGCGCGGCTGTGTGAATGACTGATTTTCTTGACATTCTAAACAGCTTTGTGTGTATGTGTGGAGACCTGCAGACCCCAAACCTGCCACTGTCTGCCTCAGAAGACGACATTGGTTTAGTATTTGAGGCAATGGTGGGGGTCTGGGCATGTGGCATTTTATGACCAGGAAATGAACAGACATATAATCTGCAGATGTTTTAGGATTATGCATGTTTGTTGCAATGACCTCCAAGTGGATTTCTGCAGTGACAAAGAGACTTTCAGGGTGTGGTTTAATTTCTTTTCCTTGCACAGTTTGCTCTACAATCACTTTTGCCTAACAGGCTAGAGACCATGAGGTGCCTAGTGATTCTGAGAGATGCACTTGCACCCGACTGGCCTTTTTTCTCCACATTCAGCATTGCAGCAACGGTAGCAGATGTCTATTTAGGGAAGGGATGTTCTCTTTTTATATGCAAACCTTGTTGCTAAAAATTCTCTTTTAGATGAATTATTAAACCCAATTTATGAAATAAGGACAATACAGATTTCCTCTAGAACTATTCTTCCTCTCTGATATGTGATACCCATGTCTGCTGGTAGAGAGAAGCAGAGAAAATATGAGAGGCCAGGTGGAGATGGGAGGAAGGGGATATAAATAAATAAAGGTCATTTTATAGCCCTAGAAATTCCCTGAATGCTTAGACCCCTTTGGTACATGTAAAATTCTTTAGTCATCATATAGAAATGCACAAATCATAATAATATTTGTAAGCCTGGATTTCTTCTCATGGTATAATGAAATAGGAATACTTTTTCAAAAATGTCTTTAAGAAACTGCTATTTCTGTTTGGGAACAGGCATCGATCTGTGTTTGGGACATCAAGGTAGTGCTTCCAAGGGAGAGATTAGGTTGTCTTTTTTATTGTTGCTTTCATTTATTTTATTTTATTATCTATTGTTTATCTATCTATCTATCTATCAATTTATTTATTTTGAGTAGGAGTCTCGCTCTGCTACCCAGGCTAGAGTGCAGTTACATGATCACAGCCACCACAGCCTCAACCTGCTGGGCTCAGGCAATCCTTCTGCCTCAGCCTTCCCAGTAGCTGGAACTACAGTTACGTGCCACCATGCCCGGCTAATTTTTTGATTTATTGTAAAGACGATGACTTGCCAAGTTGCCCAGTTTGGTCTCAAATCCCTGGGCTCAGGCAATCCTCTTGCCTCTACCTCCCAAAGTACTGGGATGACAGGTATGAGCCACCACATCCGACTATTCACTTTTTATCCAAGGGGAGGTATTTTGTGCTGCTCTTGAAGAGGACTCAGCAGGAAAGAATGGCTAAAAGAGTTGTGTAGACATAAAGCCACAGAAAGGTGCCGTGGCCCCTGGATGTTCTGAGGTTGGGGACACCTCGGGTGCTCAGCTGGTTGTTTAGGTTAATAACCTAATGTGAGGTGGAAACCACCATCACCTCTCTTATGAAATCGTCAGTAATATCTACACTTTAAAAAAGCATAAAAACCTTTGATAATGAATACTCTCCTTACATTTTTTAGAAAAACTCTGTTATAGAACTCATGTCCCTTTTTGCAATACATGTATTTTTATAGTAATTATGAAAAAGAAGTTAACCACTTACTTGAAATTCACACATTAATGCCATCCTTGGATGCTGCCTCCCAGGAAATAGCTCATCACCTAGGAGCTGGATAGACCATGTGTCTTAATCTGTTCAGGCTGCTATAACAGAATACCTGAGATGGTTAATTTATAAAGAACGGAAATGTATTGCTCACAGTTCTAGAGGCTGGGAAGTACAAGACCAAAGTGCTAATGAATTCTCTGTCTGTTGAGGGCCGGTTCCTCATAGACACTGCCTTGTTGCTGTGTCCTCGCGGGGTGGAAGATGCAAAGGATACCTTCCAACCTCTCTTGTGAGGGTGCTAATCCCATTCATGAGAACTCCTCCCTCATGAACTAGTCACCTCCTAAAGGCCCCACCTTTTGATACTATCATGGTGAAGATTAAGTTCTAATATATGAACTTTAAGGGGACACCAACATTCAGAACACAGAGTACCTAGTGAATCAGAATCTGTGTTTCAACAAGGTCCCCAGGTGATTTAAGTACACATTACAGTTTGTAAAGTGCTGGTCTACAGCACTGGTTCTAAATTTAGCTGTACGTTGGAATCACTGAAGGAGTTTTATCAAATGCAGATTCTTGAGTCCCATTCCTAGGGACTCTAATTTAATTGGTTTGGGGAGGGTGGGAACCTGAACATCTAGATTTTGAAAGCTTTCCCAGATAATTTCAATGCGTGGGAAGTTTTAAATCCCTGATTTCAGAATGCTTTCTTCTTCAAGTCCTGTTTAAGCCCAGACACCTTGTGAAGTGCCTGGCCTGGCCACAAAGCTTGATGCTTGGTGAACCACAGCTCTCCCCTAAAGGCACTTCTCCTTGTCCTTGAAAATTTCTGTGTAACAAATTTTTACCGCAAGACTCAATAGAAGACTTAAACCAGTGGCAAGGCCTCCACCTGATCACCCTCCTCAAAAACCCCATTGGCTAGCTCATCCCACTGATTGAACTTTCAGCCAACCTTCAATTCAGAGGAGCTTCCAGGATCACTCTTAACTCATACCTTGTCTTCTGTCTTTTCACCCCCATGAAGCTGCTCAACATGGTGGTTGGGACAAGGGCAAGGGTAGTCAGACAGCCTGGGTTCAAGCCATAGCAGGGTGCCTAACATAGATGGCCTACCTACTCTAAGGCTCCAGTTCCTCCTCTCTAAATAGAATTAATAACAGTACCTACATCATGGGTTTGTGAGAATGGGTCATAGAGAATGCCGGGAAACTACTTACTGGGACTTGTATCCAAACAATAAGAAGGGTATGCACCCGTGAGGATTAAGAAAAGGAATAAACAAGGGTACCTGCATGATCAATGTTTGTATACCTAATCCTGAATTGTACCCTACATCTTTATAATATATAAATTAATAAAAAAAGAAAAGGAATAAATCCTAATTAGTGCTCAACTTTCTCTGCTTTAAGAAGCCTTCAGAGGGAGGTACCAGCAAGAAAGAAGTCCGTTTATGCTGCAGACACCTTAAAAAAAACCTCCAAAAAAACAGAAAGAGAAGGAACTAGTTATCTCTGAAAGTGGGAATAAGTGGAAGAGCTGAAGTAAGGAGGTTTGATAAATCTGCCTGAAGAGTAGTTAAATCCCTGCCCAGCACATTTGGAGCCCACCCCACCCAAAGCCTGGAGTTTTACCCTCTGGAGAAACTGATCCAGGGTGAATTCCAGCTCAGAGATGCCAAACCAGCTGGGGGTGAAGGTGAAGCCCTGGACAGTAGGCTAAACGACATTGTGAGACTTCGCCCCCACTTCAGTCCTTATTCTGCAGTAGGCTCCCAGAATGCTGGTTGCCAGGTGTACATTCCCCAGACCAAAGGCCAGAGGAAAGAGCAGAAATACTGAATTTAAGGAAATCTTCCAAAGGAATAGCAGCAGGGCCTCCACCTGATTACCCTCCTCAAAAACCCCATTGGCTAGCTCATCCCACTGATTGAACTTTCAGCCAACCTTCAATGCCAACTTCCTAATATAAATGGAAAGGTAAAGATCACAAAAGCCTTCACTATGGAAAGCAAATATCAAAACAAACAAGAAGAGAAAAGGAACTCAGAGTAGACAGAGATAATTAATGTTACCCACCCTTGGAGGAGAGAAGGCACTGCATCCATAAGACAAGAATATTCAAAGGACAGTAGAGCGTTGAAAATGAAAAAACACAAAGAAATGAAATAAAATTAAAGGGTGGGGCCAAAGTGAAGGTGACGTCTCAGAAATTGTGATAAAAACATTAGACCAATATTAGAGACCCAATATAAAATAAAACATATTCCAGAGAGGACAAGGAAGATGTAGATGAGAAAATTATCAAAGAAACAATATTTTTAAATATCCTAGAATAAAAAAATATGATTTTCCAGACTGAACAGGCCCCAAAAGTACCCAGCATAATGAATTTTAAAAATAAAGGAGATATAGCTTATATACTATGTTATTTAAAAAGAAAAAAAATAAAGGGGAGGGAAGCTGCCTAAAGCACATTCTCATGAAATTTAAATATTTCAAGGATAATGAATAGAGAGATCCTCTGGGCCCCTCTGGGAGGTTGGGATTAGAAGAACAGATCAGGGGGTCATACACAAAGCGTTGTGGGTCAGAGTGGCATTCATCATTTCAGCAACATTGGAATATAGGAGGTAAAGGAACAAGATTTTCCAAAGGCTGAGGAAAACATTTCCAGCCTAGAACTCTATATAAAGCCAAGCAAGCAAGGGTGGTCTCTGGAAGCCAGTACAGATACACCCAAATAAGGAATCCACAAAGAAAGAGGAAGCTGTAAGATCTAGGCAATGGGTTCAACACAGAAGAGCAGTAAAGGGAATCCAAGGTTCGGTAAGTGAAACCACAGGATGAGCACTGGGCAGCAAGGACAATGGGCCAGATTGGAACAGGAGAAAGGACATCTTCAAAATAAATGGGATGGATGTGTTTGAATACACCGAGGGGAATTTTACATGTCTTCTGGAGCATTTGTGGGGA
Organism: Carlito syrichta; assembly: GCF_000164805.1. Classification (NCBI taxonomy): domain Eukaryota; kingdom Metazoa; phylum Chordata; class Mammalia; order Primates; family Tarsiidae; genus Carlito; species Carlito syrichta. The sequence goes on along the minus strand of NW_007257841.1, from coordinate 861,289 downwards.
AAATTAGCAATGGGTACTTAAATTATGCAAGTGGAAAAAATGTAAATGATTCACTTCAGGGAAAACAAAAAGTCATATACAAAAGGAAATATAATACTTTCCTGGATCAGCTTGACCAATATTTACTGAGTAAAAATAATATGTTCATTGAATATTGATTTAACAGAAAATATGACATGATTACATGGGAAGGATATAGAAGGAAAAGTAGATGATAAGGTGGAGGTACACTAGCTAAAATTCTCTTCATCCATAGCAGGAAGGCAGGAGGCCATATCTAAAATGGGAAAATCAAGACTCAGTGGAAGTGTTAGGCCAAGTGTAATGGCTCACACCTGTAATCCCAGCACTTTGGGAGGCCAAGGCAGAAGGATTTCTTGAGCCCAGGAGTTCAAGACCAGCTAGGCAACATAGGGAGACATCATCTCTACAAAAAAATCAAAAAATAGGTCAGGTGTAGCGGCACCAGCCTGTAGTCCCAGCTTCTCAGGAGGCTGATGTGGAAGGATTTCCTAAGCCCAGGAAGTTGAGGCTGTGGTGAGCAGTGAGTGTGCCACTGCACACCAGTTTGGGTGACAGATAAGAGACCCCAACTGAAAAAAAAAGTATGTCTTTTATTCAGAAAAGTGGAGGTAAATATGAAAATGATTTGCCAAGTGTTGGGACTTGGGATGGGGGAGGAATGGGAAGGGGAAAGCTATTTTTTTCTTACTAGCCCTATAGTAGTATTTGACTTTTTAAAGCATATGTATGTATTACTTTGATAGAAATTAAATTAAATGTTAAAACAATGCTAAGCACCGTGCCTGGTCCAGGTAAGTGTCGGCCATTGTGGAGAAGCTGTTTGTCCCATTCCTGTATCTAGTGTCCTTAGTTTTTCTCAGCAGACTCTAATGGATGAGTTTTACAAAAGTCAGCCATTTTGATTCCTGATCACTTCACGTCTCATCCTATACTCAGCAGAGACCTCCATTATAACATCAGCAGTGGTGGTGGTAAGTGGTGGTTTGTTTTTGTTGTTTGCTGTGTCTTGCCCTCAAAGAAAAGGTGCCTTAATGCTGGACTTTGTTGTAACAATTCACAGGGCACAGGAAACTGATTCAGAAGGCTTTTGGTGCTGCTTTAGTTACTGACATACTGACTGGTGTTTAAAATAATAAATCTGTACTTTTTAACCTCATATATAATTAGGAATTTCTCTTATAAGGATTTTATTTATGTGAAAAAGAAAATCCCAGTATGTCTTTTGGAATACTAGACTGGATTAAACATTCCCCCTTGAAATAAATGGTTGGGGGGCCTTTTTGCTTTATGCCCTGTCTAGGGGGTAGATCGGGAGCTTTATATGGGGGGTTCATTGCATCTCGTAAGAGTGGATTATTTTGTGGGAATTAGTGAAAGGACTGATATATTACATCCGGGCTGCTAGGGGTAAGGAGAGTAGCATCCTGGTTTCTTGGGGCAGGGTAAGTGCTGGGGACTGGCAGAAACCTGTAAAGGCACGGGACTGTGATCCTCTTACCTCAATCCGCAGGGTCAAAGAAACCCAGCTGACATCAGGATTGTAAGAAAGCTCCCATGTTTCTACAAGACATTAGCACACCCACACAGCTAGCTATCTTCACCCTAGCAGGTACTAGGAGGCTCTGGCATTTGGACAGAAGACAAGCTTGCTTCGAACAAAAAGAAAGATTCTTGATGACCAAAGTGTATTTCTTTTCTTAAGTCATTTTCCTTTCTCTTTTCTTACAACCAAGTTGAAGTTGCTCCCCACCCAACGGGGCACCCCTCTGCGTGTCTCAGTGCAGCTCTTCGTCTGCTGTGACTTAAATAGCAAGAAGAATCTTTAAAAATACGCTTTTGTCATCAGTCTTGCTTGATCCTAAGTGGCACTGCTCCGGCAGATGTGGTAAAATCCTCTCACAGGCCAGCTTGCTTTGTTCCGGAGGCAATTTGTGCAGAAAGCAGCAAGTTCCCACGGCTCAAGGGCACAGAAATGGACCTGCCATCCCGCCCCTGTGACTGGGGGAGGGGAGCAGGCAGGAACCAGTTGACGGTATGAATGGGTGGGGGGGGCGTGAGTATGTGAGTGTGAGTGTGTGGAGGGCAGGTGGAGCTGGACTTGGAGGAAGGAGAAGCCAGCTCAACCCAGTTAAGAAGTTGAACCCAGCTTTCTGGGCATATTCTTTTTTAACAAAGAGTGATAAGTTCTGTCTTAACAATTCAGCTTCTTGGTATGAAAATCGCAGCAAGATTCCACCAAGTTTATTTTTAAAATGCTTGTAGTTTGAAGTTGGACTTCAGCAGGACCTCATGTTTGCACTGGGGGTAATTGCAGAACATGTCTTGATCTTTCTGCTGGTGGGAGAAGATGGTATTCAAGACGTTGGAGGCATTCTCCCTTTATTATCAACAGGAGAGTGTGTCGTTTCCTCTGTGAAAATTATAGGTAGTTTAAGAAGAAACACGTTCCTCCGTGGTGTGGGTTTGCCATATGTTTGGATTGCCGCCATGTGACAACTTGGGTCCTTATTTTAAAGACAGTACTCAGACAAAAAAATGTGTGTGCCTGAGCTGAGAGCTTAACATACAGTGACTCAGTCCTTTACTAGGGCGCCACTGGCCATGGGGGTGCCAGCAGTGATTTTAGGTGGAACGTGAACATTTTTATTTAAGAAGTGTACAACTTGTGTGGTTATTTAAAGGTGTATTACGAAAGGGTAAAACCAATGTATCAAGTCCACAGTGACATGGAGATAAAAAGTTTCTGTCAAATAAATAATTTAGACTTTTAAAATGTGAATTTGTTTTAAAAAGTCACCGGTTAAATAATAATCTAGGCGTGTACCACCCATGGTTAGGCAGGAAAAGGCATTCTCCCTAAAGGTCTCCATGTTGAGACTTGATGAAGGGACCATTTGCAGATCTCTGGGACAGGGTTAATGGGACCCTAAAGAATGCTGAAGCCCCCCAGAGAGTAGCCCCAGGGAGCTGCTGTTACTACCCAAGGCGTGAAGGGTCAAAGGAGAGAATCAGAGTCCACTGAGAGCCAGAACCATGAAGTGAGCACAGCCATGGACAGAGTCAGGGCACCAGAGTGAGGAGGAACAGGGAGAGACGCTCCAGCCTCCCTTCCTCCTTCCTCAGCCCTGTCAGGACCATACGCTGGCCAAACCCAGCAGGTCAGTGCATTAGGAGCTCAGTGAAGTCCATATGGTCTATCTCCCTGGGGGTTCAGATCTGCACAGAGACTGCACCTACGTTGGGGCAGAGCAGCAGCAGGGAGTAACTGGCATGAGGCAGGCTGTGGGTGTGGCAGGCATGGTGGAGGTGGTGAGTGTCGGCCGGGTCTGGCTTTCATGATGGTCCAGTGAGGTTGGTATGAATTACCCTCAATTTCCAGATGACAAATTGAGTCTTAGGAAAAGACTGAGAATTTGCTCAAGCTTTTATTGCTGGTAAATGACACATCTGGTCCTCAAATCAGGTCTGTCTGATCAGATATTGTATACACACACACATATCACACTCATACAAAAGCTAGCAAACTGTGATATCGGGCCTGTGTTCACAATGAATATATATAGTAAAGCACAACTTTAAAATGTACTTCAAGTGCTGACATTTCACTCATTCCCATTATCTCTGTGGTCTGGGACACACAGGAAGTCCCCTCATGTAGACAGCTTTTGTGACTAGACCACTGCACAGTGTCTTGGTTCACCCGAGGCCTTGTTATTCCAGCCACAGAAACATAAACCCTATTTGTCCTGGTGCCAGAGTCTGGTTGGCTCTTCTCAGGGTTCACACTCAAGGACAGGGCTTCTGGCCAAATTAAAGTGGGGCCTGGGAGAGTCCAACTGCACTTAAAAAATAATAATAATTGCATGTACTTTCTTTAATGAGCTCTCATTCCCGCTTGGCAGCAGGAACACTAAATTCAGTCCACTCCAGCAAAGCCCAATCTAATCCAATAAGTTAGTCTAATCCAGGAGTTCAATCACTGTCCAGTTCAAAGTTCTCTCTCCACAAGATGCTGCCCCTCCTCCACCCAAGGTGACTATCCCAGGGGCTTCCTGCCTGCTCATAGCTCAGGGAGTGGTGGTGAGGCTACATGGTATTCACAGCTACCATTCTCACCCCTGTGCACTTGTGTTTGCCTGCTGTCTCGGCATGTGGGATGGTGTGGCCTGCCTAGCTGGGTGCCCCACCCAAATGCTCAGCCACCTGCAGAAACACAGTGGCCACTATGACTCCCTTTACCTAAGCAGGCTCTACCTCCCAGCCTGTGCTGGCAGGTTCCTCTGCTCCTCTGAGCAGTCTTTTGACATGAGAGCAGTAGCCCACTATACTTTTGAAAATTGGCTTTTAGAATTACTATGGAAGATAACTGGGAGGCAAAACCCCTACTTGGTTTCATGTGACACAGGCTCCCTTGAGTTGAGAGTGTGAGACACAGCCTAAGTGGAAGGTGTGACCCCAGGACAGCGAGAATGATGGTGAAGGAATGATGCAGGATGGGGTGGGAGAAATGCAAGGTCATGCCTTGCCGAGCAGGCCCTGCTTCAAGAAGTGGTTCTCCATGTGGGATGTCTCTGAACAGACCTACACAAATGCCATGCCTTGAAACAGCCCATCATGGAGGAATGGGTTCTCTCTTATCTCTTGTCCTCCACTGGTAAGGGGACTCCCAACAGGAAGTCAACATTACCATGCATCTGGGATGCATTACATGGCTTTTTTGGGAGCTGCTGGGAAGACGGACCCCATGATCATCAGCATGGCACATCACCTGTGTCTAAGGGTCAGAGAAGCAACCAGAGTCTTTCACAGAGGCCTCAGGTGACAGAACCGAGCTGCTTCCCAGAGCTAGTCATGGCAGAGGCTGAGTGTGGAGGTGACTGCTGAGAGAATCTGAGGTAGCACATGAAGGGTCAGATACTGCGGGGCTGTTTTGTTTTTGTTTTACATTTTCTAGAAGACATTGGGCTGAATCACCATCTAAAATACTTCAGTATAAAATATACACAATGGGTGACTATGTCTTCAGAATACCCAGGACCAAGACTAGTGGGAGCCCTCAGCAGTACAGAGACCTGGGACTTCTTTCCTGTGTGTGAATTAGTGCTGCAGTGTATCATAGTGGTTAGACATGGGGCTGTCAGGTAAGGCCACAGCTTCCCCTGGTCTACTTATGCTTGGTAGCTAAAAAAGTTACATTACCCCCAACCCCCAAGCCTTGATGTCCTGATGCACAGACAAGAATGACAGCTCATTTTTAACCAATTGAAGCAAAAAAATCAATAAGAAGATCCAGAACCTAAATTTGACACTCAACCAAATGGACTTAATAGATACCTACAGATTAGTCCACCCAACAACCACAGAATATACATTCTACTCATCACCACATGAAACATACTCCAAGATCGATAACATCCTTGGCCATAAATCAAGCATAAACAAATTCCATAATGTTGAAATCTTGCCATGCACATTCTCAGACCACAGTGGAATAAAAGTAAATATTAACACCAACAACACTTCCCCAAAGCCCACAAAGACATGGACACTAAACAACATGATGCTGAACAACTACTGGGTCAACACTGAAATCAAAGCAGAAATTAAAAGATT
>NW_007257841.1:854313-855423 GCF_000164805.1 Carlito syrichta | reverse complement strand
CAGAAGAATCCAAATCACCAAAATAAGAGCCCAAATATGGGACATAGAAGACAAAAATATAGAAAACATCAACAAAACAAAAAGCCGGTTCTTTGAAAAAATTAACAAGGTTGATGAACCCCTAGCCAGAATGACCAAGAAAAAGAGAGAAAAGGCCCAAATAAACACAATCAGAATACAAAAGATCAAATCACAACTGACCTCGAAGAAATACAAAAGATTATCAGAGATTATCATGTACACCTATATGGAAACAAACTTGACAATCTAAATGAAATGAAGGACTTTCTGACATCACACAACCTCCCCAGGTTGAAACAAGAAGACACTGAGACCAATAACAACCCAGGAAATTGACTCTGTCATACAAAAATTACCTACAAAAAAAAGTCCTGAACCGGATGACTTTCCAGCAGAATTCTACAAAACATATAAGGAGGAGTTGATATAAATCCTGTTGAAAGTATTCCAGGCAATTGATAAAGATAGAATTCTCCCCAAATTATTTTACAAAGCTAACATCACACTGATACCCAAACCGGGTAAAGATCCAACCAAAAAAGAGAACTACAGGCCAATATCCCTTATGAACATAAATGCAAAAATCCTCAACAATATTCTAGTAAATCGGATCCAAAAACACATCTCAAAAATCATCCACCATCCAAGTAGGCTTCATCCTCAGGATACAGGACTGGTTCAACATTCGCAAGACCATAAATGTCATTAACTATATCATCATATGTAAAAACAAGAACCACATGATTATATCATTAGATGCAGAAAAAGCTTTTGATAAAATCCAGCATCCCTTCTTGATAAAAACCCTCAAACACCTATGTATACAAGGAACATACTTCAAAATAGTAAGTACCATCTACAATAAACCCACAGCTAACATATTGCTAAATGGACAGAAACTGGAAACATTTCTACTGAAAACTGGAATAAGACAAGCCTGCCCACTCTCACCCTTTTTGTTCAACATTGTGTTGGAAATCCTAGCTCGGGCAATTAGACTAGAGAAGGAAATCAGGGGTATCCAAATAGAAAAAGAGGAAGTCAAGTTATCCCTCTTTGTTGATGATATGATCCTATACCTTGAAAATC